>NC_056729.1:770400383-770430383 GCF_019279795.1 Protopterus annectens
TTTATTTAATGCCTGCGTTTGTGCTTGTTTGGATGTAGTGCACTGCTGTGTAGCGATGGTTACCATTGGTGATTACTGACACAACCATTTTGCTTGTTACGTTTTCCCTTAGCATTTTGCTTGTGGTCCTCCCGAGGTTTCTCATGGCCCTGCTACACTGTCAAACACTAAGCCTAGCCTCAGAGGTACCAACATACCTCTTACCCACTAGCCATTCCTAATTGCGACCTCTTTTCCTGACCATATAAATTTACCTAACACTATGGATGGACAATTTCCCTCAGCTTCTCCAGCCAGCTTGGTTGACATGGGCATCCTCAGGCAGTGTAGCAACTGCCTCAAGGTCACTGGTAACCCTCTACTCCTATTCCACACAAACTAAACATGTGAGAGATGCAACTATATTAAGAACCTTGAATCCATGCTCTCTCACACACCAGTCAGGACATATGACAACCAGCGGGTTATCAGCATGCACACTCACCTCCTAATTCACCCTAACCTGTAGATCAGTGTGTGTGACACACCTTTAAGAAGCTTTTCAGTGAGTCATCATATGCATATAAGAAGTGAGCACGTGCAAGCAAGTGTGCCATTTTGAGTGAGCAGCCAGAGTGAGAGCATGCAAGTATGTAGTCAGACAGTTTAAGTTCCATGTTCCTGCCACCCATCCTGATATATTTGCATACAATAAACTACTTAAACGAACACCCAAGCCTCAACGTCTTCTTAATGCACATAAGAAGAGTGACATGGTGTCAGAATGGGATCCAGAGTTACAGCCATGGGGCAACCAGTTACAGTTGGAGGAATATACAGGAGTGGATCATTCCTACTGTTCAAACGACTTGCAAAACAGGTCAGAAACAATTTCCAGGTACTAAAACTTGCTTAAATGATTTATTTTGCTAGAAATATAAAATGAAACAGAATGCTCAAAACAAATTTCTTATTAAACAAAACATCCAAAACTGCGACATACCTATAAAAATATTCAAAATAATTACAAAAATGTTTGAAATAATATCCGAATTGCATAAAATGAACAAAAAAGGAAAATTACCACATTTTTTCATGTGCTACTTTTTATTATTAAATAAAGCTATTCAAAATACCTGAAGTGTGCAAAGTGTTTGCAAGTATGTGCAGTATTACAGTGCAATTATTTCGCAAAGTAGTTGTTTCAAAGACTATTTCTCACAGTATAGTTTTCAAAGCGTATTTTGCAGAGTACAAGTATTTCGAAGAGCTTACTGCACATTTGATTTTTGTTACAAGTACCTGATGAGTGTGAATGTTCATACGTAATTACAACAGCCAATTTTGCACTGTGTTTTACTATAATCTATGGGCATGGCAGAAGGATTTCACACACCCTCACCACTTCACTTGTGTTTGATAGCAATATTGCATAAAATTGGACAGTGTTTGAGCATAAATATGACATTTTCATACAGGCTGCTTTTTCTGACAAAGACGCATGTACAAAAGCATTTATTCTGCTTAATTTAGCTAGGTTACAGGCCATTGAAAGAGACTGTTCATTTGTGTATGCACCTGCTGTGTTTTCAGGGGAGGGGGAAGACCACCATACAGTGGTACTGACTGAAACAAGAGAAGACCCAGAGTACTTAAAACATAAATTTAGAGAAATGTGTAGCCCTCAAACAAATATTACAATGGATAGGCACTTATTTTATACAAGGGATCAAAAGTCTGGTGAAACTTTTGCAGCATATACGACTGACTCGAGGAAGGCTAAAACATGGAGATTTGGTGATTTGAGAAATGAGTTGATAAAAGACAGGCTTGTGTGTGGTAGTACTAATGACACAGTGAGAAACATTTTGCTTTGAGATAGTGATTTAACGTTAAATAAGGCCATTGAGATTTGTCAGATATACAAGCTTACAGAAAGGCACACAAGTATGCTTACAAATAAGAATAGCTGTGGAAAGCACAGTGACACAGCTCATGTTGATAGTAAGCAGCACGTGGTTAAATGAAACAGGGCCAAGCACATGGGAGCTACTGCAGGTCTTTTAACAGTCCCTGGGAAACCCCGAGTCTTTCCAGCAAATTCCAGAGCATGCTCAGTGAAGCACAAGAGTGAGTCAGCAAAGTAAACTCGAAAAACCAATAAACAGCATACTGATAAACTGAAAATAAATAAAAAATGCCACATGGGTTGGAACAACCAAATTTAATCAAATACAATGAGTTAAAATATTTCATTTAAAACCACAATTAACTTCATCAGAAGCAAACATTCAACCTACCCAAAGCCTCTTATACAAACTTTTAAAATTGGTGCCAAAGCATTCTTAAAGTTGTATGCCATAAAGGTACATAAAAAGCTTCAAATACATTTAAAGCATTTTAAATGCTGCTGCTGCAAAAACAAAACATTCATTCAAAATATACTTAACACCGAAAGTGTGATAAGAGACCTTGGGACACAGGTGGACAGTAGTTTCTCCTTTGATAATCACATCACCACAGTAGTCAGGAAATCCTTCTACGTGGCACACCTCATCACAAAAGGTTTCTCATTCAGAAAAAGAGAGGTCATTGTTCCCCTCTACTCATCACTCATTAGACCCATTATACAGTACAACGCCCATTTTGGTATGTACCTCACAGAACATCTACAACAACTGGAAAGGCCACAGAAATACCTCACAAAGAGGATTACCAACCTCAAACAGATGCTCTATGCAGACCGTTTAAAACAACTCCAGATTTACTCCATCGCATATTGCCTACTCAGAGGTGATCTCTGCCTAACATACAAAGCTATGTCAAACCCAGACCTGTTGGACATGCTCCACTTAAAGAAATCCCAATCCCTCCGAGCTACACGCTAGGGACCTAAACCTTGTCACCACAATAAACAGAACATGCTGGAGGGATAGATTCCTGTCCTAGAGACTTCCCATACTCTGGAATAAACTACCTATCTATATCAAACAAAGCTCCTCATTAGCACTCTGTAAGAAAAATCTTGATGATTGGATGGGAAATAGGAAATTCACCCCGGGGATCACCTCTGTGGCTCTGCTCGACAGTGGCACAGGAAAATAATTTTCTTGGGTGGCAAAAGCCAGGGTACCTTTTTGGCTGGGCTTGTATAGGCCCCAGGGCCGATAGCCTAGTACCTACCTATGAACCTATATTAACAATATGATGTTGGCATTACATTAACAAAAAATATGTGCTTTTTAATCACCTCAATGTAAACTGTAAAAATATATACATAACTGAAAAATAAAAAAAAGATATAATTATAATTAATAACCATATGTTAGATATTTATGCAAGCATTAAGAAATCCCATAAACCAACCAAGAATGTAAGAATATAGTTATGAATAATCACAAATGTGTTATAGCAAACACTAGGTTAAGCACAGTGATCTTATCTTTAGTATTGGCTTTAATGAAACCAAATCATTGATTCCTGGGGGACATGTGGCATTCAGCAAAATCTGCCAACAGAAAGTACAGGTGTGTACCTACCATAAATGTAGATGTTTGAGTGTATTCACTGTTGCAGTCATTACAATAGGGGTTATCCTGCTGGCAGGATACCCGCAGTCGGCCTGAATTCCAAAGTCCTGGTCCGGTGTCAGTTGCTGTCGCATCCTCCCTGATGTCAGTGCGCCAGGGGTATAAAAGATGCAGCCGACGCCATTTTCTTCAGTTTTTCTTGCCCCAGATGTCAGGTGCCCCCAAAAGGGTATGCTAATTTATGGCAATAAACATGCATGCAGTAAAGTAAAACTCTACCTTCATCTACAAGCAAATACACTACATAGATTGTATAGAATAGAGAAGTACAGATAAGCCCCAGCAAAGGAAAGGGGGATGGAAGGTGGGTAACTTGGACTGCAACAGTGAATACACTCGAACATCTACATTTATGGTAGGTACACAACTGTACTATGTTCATCGTGTTTCACTGTTGCAGTCATTACAATTGGGTTGAATCCCAAAGCTAAGGTTGGGCGGCTGGGGCTAAATAGGATTAGGAGAGGCTATGAGGCCCTGCAGAACTGCAGTGGCAAAGCCTGCTCTGGATTTAGAGTAGAGAGGTAAGTGATAGTGCTTTGTAAAAGTGTGCACTGAACTCCAAGTTGCAGCCTCTAAGATGTCTTTGGTTGGTACTCCTCTGCGGAAGGCTGCTGCTCTGGTTGAATGTGGTCTAATGCCCTTAGGTACTGATTTGCCATGCTGTGAATAGCAGAAACTAATGCAGTGGCCTATCCATTTTGAAATAGTCTGCTTTGAAATAGCCTTTCCTTGTGATCCTGCAGCATATGCCACTAGAAGTTGTTCAGTCTTGCTGAAAACTTTGGTTCTGTCCAAGTAGAAGAGTAGCTGCCTGTGAATGTCCAAAGAATGCAGGAGTCTCTCACCCTTATTCTGTGGGTTTGGATAAAAGGTAGGCAAATTAATTGTTTGATTCAGGGCCACATTGGACGCTACCTTAGGAATAAATGTTGGGTTTGTCCTCAGGGAAACCCTGTCTGGATGAAATATGATAAAAAGGTTCCACAGCCATGAGTGCTTGTAACTCCGAGACTCGTCTTGCAGAGGTCATTGCCAGTAGCAGAGCTGTTTTCCAGGATAAGAATTTTATATCAGCTGTTGAGGCTGGCTCAAAGGGAGGCAGTGTGAGTTTTCCCAAGACATAACTGAGGTCCCATGCAGGTACTGGTGCTCTCCTTGGAGGTCTTATATTGTTGGCCCCTCTGAGGTACTGCCTTATTAGAGGATGAGAAAAGATAGGAGGTTCTGTGTTGTAATGGGCTGAAATGGCAGAGGCATGAATCTTAATTGAAGAAAAGGAAAGGCCTTTGTCCAGCATCTCAGTTAGATATTGTAAAATCTGAGGGATATTTGGCACATATGTGTCAATGCCTTGTTCCTGGTTCCAAGCACAGAATCTCGTCCATTTTTCTGCATAAGATTTTCTGGTACTGGGCCTCCTGGCCTCCAAGATAACATCCATAACAGCTTTTGAAAGTGGAGTGTTTTGAATGGCTACATTATCCGCCATGCTGCCAGATTTAAGGTCCTGAGTTGATTGTGCAGGATCTGATTGTTTTGCTGGGTCAGCAAGTGGGAAGTTTGAGGCAATATCCATGTTGGGCCTTGAAACAAGCTCTTTAAGATTGGGTACCAGTGCTGGCATGGCCAGTCTGGTGCAATTAGTATCATTTTTGGCTTCCATTGTCTGACCTTTAGGAGTACCTTGGGAAGGAGAGGCAGTGGAGGAAAGGCGTATACTGTTAGGGTTTTCCAGCTGAAGGATAGAGCATCCACACTCCATGCTTGTTTGTGATAAATCCTTGTGCAAAATCTCTGTAATTGACAGTTGTGAGGGGAAGCGAACAGATCTAATGTCTGGGCATCCTCATTTCCTTGTTATCATGCTGAAGACTTGTGGATCCAGTTTTCACTCATGGGGATCCATGAGGTTTCTGCTTAGTTCGTCTGCCAGAGTATTTGTTTCTCCTGCCAGGAATTGTGCTTGCAGGTGAACTTGGTAAATTAATGCTGTGTCCCACAAGGTCATTGCTTGTCTGTAGAGGGGGTAGGAATGTGTGGCTCCCTGTTTGTTTATGTACCACATGACCGTAGTATTGTCCGTCTTTACCAGTAGCTGTCCTGGATGAAGTAGGTCCTTGAAAGCTGTCACGGCATTCTAAACAGCTAGCATCTCTTTTTGATTGATATGAAGATGCACCTGGCTTGCAGGCCATGTGCCCTGAATACATTTTCCTGCCATATGTGCCCCCTAGGCATAGTCTGATGCATCCATTGTCATTGTTTGTCTGGCTGTGGGTAAAGTGAATGGCAGACCCTTGTTGTGGTACCAGGCCTGTGCCCACCATCGAAACTCCTGTTGCAGGCAGGGAATAAGGGTAATTACTGTCTCCAGGCTGTGGCAATGCTGAGTCCAAACACTTTTTAGATACCATTGTAGTTTCCTCATATGCAGTCTGGCATATGGAATTAATAGAATGCAGGATGCCATGAAGCCCAGGCCTGCAGGATTTTCCTTGCAGATAACTGGGTCTTTGTTGCCAACTTTTTGAAGTAAGAAGTCAGTTGCCTTTGTTTGTATGGCGTGAGATAAGCCATCTGGGCAGTTGTATTTAAGCTTGCACCCAGGAATATTATCTCTTGAGAGGGTACTAGTTTTGATTTCTTTTCGTTTACTGTGTACCCTAGGCAAATTAGTAATCTTTTTACAAACTCCGGATGCTTTAGAAGAATGTATTTGTTCTCTGCTTGAATAAGGCAGTCGTCCAAGTAGGGATATGTCTGAATTCCTCTTTGTCTGCAAAACGCAATTATTGGTGCCAGGCATTTTGTGAAGACCCTGGATGCAGTAGATAAGCCAAAAGGCAGTGCAGAGAATTGGTAGGGAAGTGAGCCAGCTATGAATCTGAGGTATCTTCTGCAAGATTGTCTGATTGGGGCATGCAGGTATGCCTCTTTTAGTCCAAAGTTACGAGCCAAGCCTTCTTGCCCAGCATGGGCAGTAGCTGCTGTAGAGTCAACATCTTGAATTTTGGAACCTCCAGAAACGTGTTTAGTATAGACAGATCCAGTATTGGTCGCCAGGCTTTGTCCTTTCTGGGCACCAAGAAAAGTCTCGAGTAAAATCCTTGCCCCTGCTTTTGTTGTGGTACTTGCTGAATGGCCCTCATGTCCATGAGGGCTGTAATTTGTTTTTGTGCCTCTGCCCATTGATTGTGTGGCAGGTCTGGCATACCTTTTGCCCTTGGCAGGGTGTGAAAATGGAACCTGTAGCCCTGGGACACTATATTCAAGACATATTTGTCTTGGGTAATCTGTTGCCAATTTTGTGAAAAAAGTGCTAGTTTTCCCCCTAAGGGGGCTGCTAAAAGAGAAGTGCTTGGATCTGGCAGAGGAAAACCATTGGGACTGTTTCCTGTAAGGTTGTGATTTGTCTTCTCCACTTTTGGAGGTAGGAGCACCCCATTGTTTAGGCCTGTATGAGCCTTGGGGCTGAGATCTGCCTCTGGGACGTCTGTATCTGCCTCTTTGTGGCCTGTCTGACACTGGAAAGGACCGATTTTTGGAAGGCCAGTTCCTGCTAAATCTGGGTGGCTGTACCTGTAAAGAATCCTTAACTGTCTGCATGGATTTCGCTTTATCCTCCATTTTCTTCAAGACCTCTTCTGCTTTAGCACCAAACAAGGTATCATGTTGTAATGGGGCATCTAATAATTTTGCTTTAACATGATCAGGTAGATTCTGTTCCTTTAACCAAGCATGCCTTCTAATAACAGAACCTGTAACTGCGGCCCTGCAAGAGGTCTCCAGTGAATCATAACCATATTGCAAAGTATGCTTTTCCACTTGTTCAGTTGCATGCAATAAATCCTGCAATTCCTTGTTCTCTGAACATTCAGAATTTGTCAACATTTTCTGTTTAAGCGGTGACATTAAATATTGCTGATATTTAAGCATATGAAACTGACAATTTAAAGCCCTTACAGCCAAGGTAGCAGAAGTGTATACTTTTTTCCCCCATTTGTCCAGTGCCCTAGAATCCCTGTCAGAGGGGACAGGGTTTTTAGCAGTGGAAGCTTTGACCCCTTTGGGACCCTGAGATATAGTTTCTGGGTCAGCAGTGGGGTTCTTATATAAGAATTTATGAGAATCTGGGACCCTGTAGTATCTGTCAGGCTTAGCAGGTGCAGGAGGTAAAGAGTCTGGGGACAGGCTGGACTCTGAAAATACATCATCTACAATATCTAGAACAGGTGGAACAGCAAGGGGCCTGTGCTGAGGTAATAGCAGAAAGTCTCTGAGTCTTTTCTTAGATTCTGAGTAATCTTGGCTTTCCCAGTGGAAATGCTCCCTCATGGTATGCAGAGTTTCCCCAAAAGAATAATCCTCAGGA
Organism: Protopterus annectens; assembly: GCF_019279795.1. NCBI lineage: Eukaryota > Metazoa > Chordata > Ceratodontiformes > Protopteridae > Protopterus > Protopterus annectens. The sequence continues at coordinate 770,408,328 of NC_056729.1, forward strand.
GGAGAGGCTGAAGGAATGGATTCTTCAGCATCAGAATCCTCATAAGGAGGAATGGAATAATCCTGTTCAGAAGAGGAATCAGAGGAAATAGAAACCTGATCAGAGGAATCCTATTCTGTCTCTTGCCTAGGCCTCTTATCAGGAGGGGGATGGGAACCCCTGATCAAGGTAATTAGGTCTTCGGCCATTTTAAGCACCTGTTTTTTAGGCATTGTAGTTTGAGTAGGAGAATGCTGTACTTGTTTCTTTGCCTTTAGAGCTGCTTTAGTCTTTGTCTTTGAAGCTGAAGATGGTTTAATATATAACTGTGTAGGTCTAAAGACACCCTCTGAAGCCGATGTCTGCTCAGTGGCTCCAGACCCATCCGAGGGAATGATTTCCGAGTGTCCAATACCTTGAGTATCCAGAGGCCCAGTTGGCTCCACGTGGGAGTCGGAAGCGGCCTGTGGCTCTGAGGTAGGTGGGCGCCAGGGGCTGCGAAAGTGCCTCACTGAGAGTCAGCGAACCGGCCTAGCGGAGGCCTCGTCATTGGTTTTGGACCTCAGATGCCTATCCTTGTCCTTGCGTTTTTTGTAAACTCCGGTTGTCGGCTGTTCCGACGGCATAATGTAATTAAACCTTGGGCCAAAATAATGGAATGAAAAATCGAACCGACGCTTAATAGTGAGTTGGTTAAATCTAGCACAAAACCGACAGCTAGCAACGTTGTGGTCGGGGCCTAGGCAAGGAATACAGTAAGAGTGAAAATCCTTATGAGGTATTTGCTTCCCACAAGAAATACAATTGTTAACTTTTTCTGACATCGGTCTGGAGCAAGAAAAAAGTTTCCCCAACGGGGTACTTAGCTTTAAAGAAGACCTCGGGTTCTGGAATTCGGATTTGAAAATCTCAGGAGTCGGCCGACCGGCACTTGCGAACTGCTTTTGCTTCGGGCACCGCGCTGCAAGAAAGACTGAAGAAAATGGCGTTGGCAGCATCTTTTATACCCCTGGCGCACTGACGTCAGGGAAGAGGCGACAGCAACCGACGCCGGACCAGGACATTGGAATTCAGGCCGACTGTGGGTAGCCTGCCAGCAGGATAACCCAAGAGTAATGACTGCAACAGTGAAACACGATGAACATCCTAGTTTTTGCTATAACACATGTGTGATTATTCATAACTATATTCATACATTCTTAGTTGGTTTATGGGATTTCTTACTGCTTGGATAAATAACATATGGTTATTAAATAATTTATATATTTTTTATATTTCGCAGATATGTATATATTTTTAAAGTTTACATTGGGGTGATTAAAAAGCACATTTTTTTGTTAATGTAATGCCAATATCATATTGTTGATATTTAGTTTTTGCAGCAGCAGCATTTAAAATGCTTTTAATGTATTAGAAGCTGTTTATATATGTTTTTGTTGTACAACTTTAAGAATGTTTTGGCGCCAATTTTAAAAGTTAATATAAGAGGCTTTGGGTAGGTTGTATGTTTGTTTCTGATGAAGTTCATTGTGGTTTTGAACAAAAGCGCTTAAACCGATTTTAACTCACTGTATTTGACTAAATCTGGTTGTTCCAACCTGTGCAGCGTTTATTTATTTATTTTGAGTCAGCAAAGTCAAAACACTCACTCACTCGTGGCACTCCTTAAAATGAAGAACATCGATATCTGTGCAGTGACTGAGACCTGGTTCAAGGCTCTAGAGAGCACCCCTGCATTACCAGGCTATAACTCATACCACACTTCACAGGTTCATAGGTTGGTACTAGGCTATCGGCCTTAGGGCCTATACAAGCCTAGCCATAACAATTCCCTGGCTATTTCTTCCCAAAGCATTTACTTCCATGGACCCCTGTTTAGCAGGGTGACTGAGGTGATCCCCAGGGTGAATTTCCTATCTCCCATCCAATCATCAAGGTTCCTTTTGAAGAGGGCCAAAGAGGCGCTCTGCTTAACATGTATGGGCAAGTATATTCCAGAGTCTGGGGAGTCTCTGGCTCAGGAACCTATCCCTCCAGCATGTTTTGTTCATTGTGATGACAAGGTTTAGATCCCTGGAGAGTGTGTCGCCGAGGGATTGGGATTTATTTAAGTGTAGCATGTCCAACAGCTCTGGGTTTGACATGACCTTGAATGTTAAGCAGAGATTGCCTCTGAGTAGATGATATGCGACAGAGTATAGGTAGAGTTTTTTTAGATGGTCAGCATAGGGCATCTGCTTTAGGCCTGTGATTATTTTAGTGAGCTATTTCTGCGGCCTTTCAAGTTGTTGCAGATGTTCTGAGAGGTACATACCAAATGGGGCGTTGTATTCTATAATGGGTCTAATGAGGGATTAGTACAGTGGGACAATGACCTCCTTTTTTCTGGATGAAAAGCCCTTAGTGATGAGGTGTGCCACATAGAAGGATTTCCTGACTGTTGTGGCGATGTGGTTATCGAAGGTGTGACCACTGTCCACCTGTGTCCCTAAGTCTCTTATCACACTTTTGGTGTTTAGTGTACTGCCACCTATGTGGTAATTCACGGGTACATGTTTTTTCCCAAAGGGGATATCTATACATTTCTTGGCATTGAGCTTGAGCCCATGGCTCTGGCACCAAGCATCTGTTTCTGTAAGGCCCTTTTGTAGAATATCCACATCATTTGGGGATTCAGTAATGGCTCCCAGTTTGCAGTCATCTGCGAACTTTGTTAGCCAGAGTCTGTTAGTGTTGGCCTGTACTTCAGAGAAGTAGATGCCAAACAAGAGCAGTCCCAGGACTGAACCCTGAGGTACTCCACTTGCCTGGAGCTGGATTTGGAGTCAGTTACTTTTACAGTGTGGGTTCTGTCAGTAAGCCAGTTGGCAACCAATTGAGTGATGTAGGGATTAATGCCCAGCTTAGTAAGTTTATCTATGATTCCAGAGTGGGGGATGGAGTCGAATGCCTTGGCAAGGTCCAGATAGGCTGTGTGCAGCACCTTACCCTTGTCCACTGCTTGGGAGACTGATTCGAAGAAGTCAATCAGGTTCAGGAGACAAGATCCACCCTTCACGAACCCAAACTGAATGGGGTCCAGTGTCTGTAGATTTCCAATGTCTTTGTTTATAAGTTCCATGATAATACGTTCCATGGCCTTACAGGTCACGTTCATCAGACTGATGGCGAGGTAGTTCCCGGGATCCAAGGTGGATCCCTCCTTGTGGAGTGGGATAACTGTACCTGTGCACCACTCAGTTGGCATGAAGCCTGAGGTGAGGCTATGATTAAACATGACACTTAGGTTAAGTGCCAGTTCATTTTGTACGTCATGTAGTACACAGCCTGGGATGTCGTCTGGTCCCATGGATGCTGTATTCTTAGCTTTGGAAAGTGCATTTTTTACCTGTGTAGCAGTTATTACCGGAATTTGGCAATCTTTCGGTACTGAGATGGCCCCTTTAGGGGGTGAAGTTTGCACTGAATCGATCTGCCAGGATATTGGCAATATCCTTGGGATCAGTATATTTAATGCCATTCTGTTGTAGTTCAGAGCAGATCTGAGCATTGCCATTTAGATTCTTGACATAGCTATAGAATGCCTTGTGGTTGTCTTTTGGAATCTTTGGCAATTTTATTTTTGTAACTAGCTTTGGAGGATTTTATGAGGGATCTCAGCTTCTTACTGAAAGCCATCTAACCTGGACTGGAACACCAAAGGTGGAGGTGTGTCCAAATTCATTAAGGATATCCAGTCGTCTAGGCTAGTTACGCAGCAAAATGCATCCAAGGTTATCCAAGTGCAACTAACTCTGGGCAAAACTGCAATCCAAACTGTAGCTTGCTACAGATCCCCCACCATACCCCAGGATTCCCACTCTTCTTTTCTTGATATACTGGAAAATATTAGGGTTCAACCAAACACCCTAATAATGGGCGATTTCAACTACCCCACCATTAACTGGGAAAACTACTCATGTACCAACTCCTTCGCTCAACGCTTTCTGGAATTCATAAATTCCAATGCCCTGGATCAACTTATCCACATCTCTACCAGGGGCAACAATATCCTAGACCAAGTCATTACCAACATGAGTGACCGGTGTTTCACACCTGAAGTCAACTCCTTATTGGTCAGATCCGACCATAACCTAATCACCCTAGATATCCGCATCCCGCCCCTACCCAACATTAAGGAAACCACGGTAAAACATTTCTCCAAAGCCAACTTCATGCTTCTTAAGACAGAAGTGGCAAACTTCATAACACCCATGCAGATGGACAAAACTGTTACGACTGCTGAATCCTACACAAATGCATTCTATAAGCACTTACATGAGTGCATGGATCGTGCTATCCCAAACAGAACCAAGATGCTATCCACCAAAAAAATGAAGCCAATCTGGTGGTCCCCTGCCATAAATAAACTCTACAAAAGAAGGAAGAAATTGTTGCAAAACAGAGTAAAATCCCATGAATGGAGGAGCTCCCTGGTCAGCCTCAGTAAGAAGCTGAGATCCCTTATAAGATCCTCCAAAGCTAGCTACAAAAACAAAATAGCCACTGATTCTAAGGGCAACCACAAAGTATTCTATAGGTATGTCAAGAATCTCAATGGCAACTCCCAGATCTGCTCTGAGTTACAGCACAATGGCATGAAAATTACAGAACCAACTGATATTGCCAACATCCTGGCAGATAGGTTCAGTGCTAACTTTACCCACCTCTCATCCTCTAAAGGGCCCATATCTATACAGGAAGAATGCAGAGTCCATGTAATCACAACCATGCAGGTAAAAGCTGCACTTTCTAAAACCAAAAACACAGCATCCATGGGACCGGACAACATCCCAGGCTGCATTTTACACAAACTTCAAAACAAACTGGCCCCCCACCTAAGCACCATGTTCAATCATAGTCTCACATCAGGCTTTGTGCCCACTGAATAGTGCACAGAAACAGTTATCCCACTCCACAAAGGGGGAGCCACCAATGATCCTGGGAACTATCACCCTATTAGCCTGATGAGCCTGGTCTGCAAGGCCATGGAACGTATCATCATGGAACTTATAAACAAAGACATTGGTAACCTCCAAACTCTGGACCCCGTTCAGGTTTGTGAAAGGCAGATCATGCCTTCTGAACCTGATCAACTTCTTTGAGGCAGTCACCAAAGCAGTAGATTAGGCTAAGGTGATTCACACAGCCTATCTTGACCTCGCCAAGGCTTTCAGCACCATCCCCCATTCTGGAATTATAGCTAAACTCACTAAACTAGGTATAAATCCCTACGTCACAAGATGGTTTGCCAAATGGCTCACTGACAGAACCCACACTGTAAAAGTTGCAGACTCCAAATCTGACTTCAAACCAGTGACAAGTGGAGTACCACAGGGTTCAGTCCTGGGACCTCTCCTGTTTGGTATCTACTTCTCTGAAGTACAGGCTAACACAGAAGGTTTCTGGCTAATGAAGTTTGCAGATGACTGCAAACTAGGAGCCACAGTCGAGTCCCCAAATTATGTGGACATCCTACAGAAGGGCCTCACTGAGATAGATGCCTGGTGTCAGAGACATGGCCTCAAGCTAAATGCCAAAAAGTGCACCGTCATCCCCTTTGGTAAAAACTCTGTACCCATGAACTACCACATAAACGGCAATCTACTTAACTCAAAATGTGGGATAAGAGACCTTGGGACCCAGGTGGACAGTAGTCTCTCCTTTGATAATCACATCACCACAGTAGTCAGGAAATCCTTTTATGTGGCACACCTCATCATAAAAAGGGTTCTCATCCAGGAAAAAAGAGGTATTTGTTCCCCTGTACTTGGCAATCATTACATCCATTATAGAGTACAATGCCCCTTTTGGAATTTACCTCACAAGACATCTGCAGCAGCTGGAAAGGCCACAGAAGTACCTCACAAAGAGGATTACTGGCCTCAAACAGATGCCCTACACTGACTATCTTAAAAAACTCCAGCTTTATTGTGTAGCATATCGCCTACTCTGATGACATCTCTGCCTAACATATAAAGCTATGTCAAACCCAGATATGTTGGACATGCTACACCTAAAGAAATCCCAATCCCTCCAAGCTACATGCTCTAGGGACCTAAAATTGTCACCACAATAAACAGGACATGCTGGAGGGATAGATTCCTATCCCAGACACTTTGTATACTCTGGAACAAGCTACCCATCTATGTCAAGCAAAGTTCCTCATTAGCACTCAAGAAAAATCTTGATGAGTGGGTGGGAAATAGTAAATACACCCCAGGGATCACTTCTGTGGCTCTGCTCTACAAGAGCACAGGAAATTAACTTTATTTGGTGGCGTAAGCCAGGGAACCTTGTTGGCTAGGCTTACTTAGGCCCTTGGGTCGATAGCCTAGTACCTACCTATGAACCTATGTGCCCCCACCCAGCTTCATAGTCAACTGTCATAATTGTGGTGGAAATCACAAACCCAAAAGAGAAAAGTGCTTAGCTTTTGGTCAGCAGTGTCTTTCTTGCAATAAGAGAAATAATTTCAAAAGGTTTTGTAAATCAAATAAGGCACATTCTTTTATTAAAAGACGACATTCCAACAGGCAAGTTGATAAATCAGAAAACTGTGACCCCCCCTTTTTAGGTTGATGATGTGTGTGTGCTTGGTGAAACAATCAATGCAGTAGGTTTATGGGCAAAGAATGAGACCTTTCATACTGTTTGGATTAGTGGGAGTCCAGTAGAGCTCAAAGTAGATACTGACTCAAAGTGTAATGTTATGTCAGCAGAAAAGTTTGCTAAAGTAAAAGCAGTAGAACAACTTGATTTGACGAAGCGTATGAAGCTTGTTGCTTATTGTGATGAAGAAATTCAAACCAAAGGCTCAGTAGTGCTTTTATGTTCCTCTGCTAGGAACAGCTATGACTTGTAATTTTTCCTAGTCAAGAGACACAGACAGTTTGAAAATGGGACTGCTTTCATCTAATACAGAAGTCCACCATGTAAGCCTGCATGACAACAGCTCAAATTTTGCCCAAACTATTTTTTCAGAGTATGCTGATATTTTTGTAGACAAAATAAGCAAACTACCAATTGTATACTCTGTGAAGTTAGACTCAGAGGTCAGCCCAGTTATCAGACCAGCATGGAAAGTTCCAGTAGCTATGCAAAACAGGATCAAAGCCAAGCTAGACAGAATGGTGCAGCTAGGAGTAATTTATCCAGTAGAAGAACCTACTAAATGGGTACCCTCCATGGTAGTAGCTCATAAGACAGCTCAGATGATATCAGAATATGTATTGATCCAACAGATGTGAACAAAGCATAAAAAGGCCTCATCATCCAATGTGCACAGTCAAAGAGGCTGCTGCCCTCATGCCAAATGCCACTGTTTTTCTGTCTTAGATGCAAAGAGTTTATTTTGGCAAATTTTGCTTGACTGAAAATCTTCATTGTTAACCACATTCAGTACACCTTTCGGGAGGTACAGATTTATGAGAATGACATTTAGGACAAACTTCCCCATGATGTCTTTCATCATGCAATGGAACAAGTTTTTTTTCTGGCTATCCCTGGGCTATTATAGTAGATGATATTCTAGTAGGAGGCAATGATGAGGTCAAACATGACAGAAACCTCAAGAAAGTTCTGGAAAGAGCACATGAAGTGAGTCTTAAGTTTAATCCTCAAAAGTGCAAATTCAGGCTATGAGAAATTACTTATGTTGGTCACTTGCTTACCAGTTCAGGTTTATGACCACATCCTTCCAAGTAAACAGCAATTCTCGAGTTGCCAGCTACAGACAATATTTAAGCCCTACAATGTTTTCTTGGCAAGGTTAACTATCTAGGCAAGTTCATTCTGGATTAAGCCAACTTTAAGCACTGCTCAGAGAGCTGACAAGCAGAGATGCAATTTGGTCATAGTCAGAGCAGCACCAAGAGTATTTGACATCTTGAAACAAAATTGCCAAACCACAAACTCTCAGCTACTATGATGTTCACACACCAGTTACTCCTTCCTGTGATGCTTCTAAGTTTGGCATAGGTGCAGTCATTCTTCAAGAGGGTAGACCAGTAGCCTATGCATCGAGAACTCTTACTCAGACTTACATGCAGTATGCCCAAACAGAGAAAGAGCTTTTGGCATTTGTGTTTGCATGTTCAAAGTTCCATGATTACATTTCTGGTTGACCTATTCAGATTGAAAGTGACCACCAACCTCTTGTTACTGTTAATACGTTCAGATTTTGCATCGTGGCCACCCAGGAACTGATTCTACCAAAAGAAGGGCAAGAGGTCTAGTATTCTGGCTTTCTATGTCAAGAGATACTGAGAAAGTACTTTCATTTTCTTCAGTATGTAACAGTACAAAGCCACATCAACAAAAGGAATCACTCCAGTTAAGCCAGATTCCTGAACTACCTTGGTCGACAGTAGCCACAGATATCTTCGAGTGGAATAGTCAACATTACTTGGTGTTAGTAGACTCCTATTCAAATTGGTTCGAGACTGACCTACTTCCCAACCTAACTTCCAGTACTGTCATTACTAAGTGGAAGTGACATTTTTCTGTCCGTGGTAGTCTGCACACAGTCATTTCTGACAATGCTGCACAGTTTACAAATCAGTAGTTCAAGAGATTTGCAGAAGAATGGGACTTTGTTCATATTACGAGAGTCCTGAATACCCTCAGTCAAATGGCTTGGCTAAATGTGCAGTTCAAAGTGCAAAACAGCGGTTAGAGAAATCTAGACATGGCAATACCGATGTTTTTCTCAACTTGTTAAATCTCAGAAACATTCCTCATGATAATCATCTTAGTTCACCTGCCCAGAGACTTATGTCAAGACAAACCAGAACCACACTACCAATCAGTAGTAACTTATTGGTTCCAAGTGCCAAAAACAACAAAGCAGTGAAAGCCCAAATGTTGAAAAAGCATTTGTCCCACAAGTCTTACCATGATAAAACCAGTAAACTGCTCAGTTCATTGAAAAAAGGGGAAACAGTGAGGATACAGATTTCAAAAGGTTTTGATTGCATAGGATTTGTGAAGAGTTTGTGTCAAGAACTGAAATTGTGCATTGTGGAATGACAAAGAGTGGAATTCAGATGAAATTGCAAGCATTTGTTACCAGTGTCCAAAAAAGAAGTTATGTACTCACCATAACATTCCATCTGAGTAGTTGTACTTCATTTGTCTTCAACCTGTGGGAATACAGATCCATATCGGAAATGAGCCGGCAAATATTACTAGCATCAGTTCCAAGCTCCAGACACCTCCCCTTACCCATAATACACCTCCACTGCCTTCCATCACCAGATTGAGTTTGCTGAACTTATACTGAGAACCCGACCTGATAATATACTTGTGACCTATACTGCAGCCCGTAGGCTGATCATGCACCAAGGTCCGGGGGAAGGAGGGAGGGATGGTTGAAGACAAATGAAGTACAACTACTCAGATGGAACGTTATGGTGAGTACATAACTTATTTATCTGAAGTAGTTTACTTCATTTGGTCTTCAACCTGTGGGACAGAGTCCCCAGCTACTAAAACTCCTGGGAGGCTCTCATGGAAGGATATTCTGGAGCACTGCAGAACCAAAGGAAGCTCTCCTTGAAATCAAATCCAATTTAAAATGAAAATAAATGTATGAGATGAGGACCAAGTAGCTGCAGACCAAATGTCATCCAAAGACGCTCTAGACCAGAAAGCCGCAGACGTAGCCATGGACCTGGTGGAATGAGCTTTAACCTGACCTGAAGGAGACATGCCTCTGTCCTTATAGACTTGCAGGACGCATGACAAAATCCATCCAGCTATACTGACCTTGGAGATTGTTTCCTTCTGTAAACCATTTTTGGGGAAACCTAACAACTGATCAGACTTACGGAATTTTTTTGTCCTGTATAAATAGAATTGTAACTGTCTATGCACATCCAACGTGTAGTTTGTTTTCCATTTTTATGGTAAAACTGGGAAAGAACACAGGCAAATTTATAGTCTGATTGATATTGACTGGTGAAGCCACCTTAGGAAGAAAAGATGGATTGGTCCGAAGAGAAACTCTGTCTTTATGAAAAATCATGTATTGAAGTTTGATGGACAAGGCCTGTAATTCTGAAACCCTTCTAGCAGATGTGATAGCTACCAGAAAGGTTGTTTTCCACGACAAAAATTTCAGATCTGCAGCTGCAGCAGACTCGAAAGGCAGAGCGACCAGAGCTTGGAGAACCATAGTAAGGTCCCACAGGGGAATAGGATCTTTGACCAGAGGACGCAGCAAAAAAAGTGCCTTTGATAAAAGCTTTACACAGTCCGGAAGATGCTAAGGATGCAGAATTCTCACTCACATGAAAATGGGAAATGGCAGCCAACTGAACTTTGACAGTGAAAGAACTAGCTATGTGCTGGAAAATATCAGCTAGAAAATCAAGAATAGTGGAAATAGGAGATATGAAAGGATCTAAACTCCTCTGACAAGCCCAGAAAGAAAAACGTCTCCACTTGCTGCGATAAACCTTTCTGGTCGAAGACTTATGAGTAGCTACCAAAATAGATCTAACTGAGGAAGATAGTCCGGGAGTCCTAGCAATTACGGGAACTGGAGCAGGCAAGCCGTGAGCTTCAGGCTGTCCAGACTTGGATGAGGCACACCCGAGGGGTGTGAAATCAAATCCTGAATGGGATCTAGGATCAAAGGTGGAGCCAGAAGGTGAGACCAAAGGAAGGGAAACCATACCCGGCGAAGCCAGAACGGGGCAGTGAGGATCACTTTGCTCCCCAGTCGACAAGCTTTCTGCAGAAACCTCGAAATGTGAGGTACTGGTGGGTAAGCATACAGGAGACCAGGAGGCCAAGCATGAACTAGAGTGTATCTGGGAGAACTATCCTGGCAGAGGGTTCAGAGCAAAACACTTGCTGCACTTCACGTTGGAAGAATGAAGACATTGCAGCAAGGTTGACCCCACTCGCTGAAGATCTGTTCCGCTACCGAGAGATTCAGTGACCACTCATAGGGCATCAGAATGGTCTGACTCAGCCTGTTCGCTAGGATGTTGGACCATCCTGGAATGTGCATTGCAATGAGAAAGCGACCGGTGGAGATCGTCCATTCCCACACTCTCACGGCCTCGCAACAAAGGGGGTAAGATCTGGTCCCTCCCTGTTTGTTGCTATACCAGATTACTGACATGTTGTCTGACTGAATGGCAATTGTCCCCAGAGGAAGAAAAGCATGAAGGGCCTGCAACACTAGAAGGACCGCCTTCATCTCTAGGACACTGATATGCAAGCTGGTCTCTATGGGGGACCACAGGCCTTGGACTATTCTGTCCAAACAATGCTCCTCCCACCTGAGTAGGGAGGCATCCATGGTTACTGTGGTTTGGGCCGGAGCTGGAACAAAGGGACGTCTCTCCAAAATGTCTGGAGAGCTCATCCACCATATGAGGGACGACCGACACACTCAACTTAGGTGGATAGGATAAGTCAATGGCAGTTCCAACAGGGACCAGTGAACCGCTAGAGTCCACTGAAGAATCAGCAGGTGTAGTCAAGCACACAAAAGAAGAGTTCTGGTCGCCACCATCAAGCCTAGTGCCCTCAACACCGACTCCGCCGTTGGGAGGTGGGAACGGTAAATCAGGGAGACATGCATCTTGAGGTTTTGAACTTTCTCCGAGATCAGAAAAATTTTGCACTGAAGAGCATCTATCCTAGGCTCAATATAGTCTATCACCTGTACAGGATCTAGGAGAGATTTGGATGTGTTGACTGTGATGCCCAAACTCAGGGCAAGTGTCAGAAAGAAATCCCTGGTTTGGGAAAGTAGACGATTGGTGGGAGCAGTGAGGAGCCAATCGTCCGGGTACAGATAGACCTGAATCCCCTGAAGCCTCAAGGTGAGCCGCTACAACCGCCATCACTTTGGCAAATACCCTGGGGACTGTGGTGAGACCAAAGGGTAGGGCTCAAAATTGATAATGATTGGCTCCTAGCTGAAAGAAGAGGAAGCCCCTGAAGCTTCTGTGCATTTTTATGTGATAGTAAGCATCCTGGAGGTTTAACAAGCACATCCAGTCGCTCTCTTGTAGGTGACCATTCGGAACTTCTCTTTGGCAACAGACAGGTTCAGGGTAGCGCGGTCCAGAATGCGCCCTATGTCCCCTGTTTTCTTTGGCACCAAAAAGAACTTGGAGTAGAAGCCCAATCTGGACTGATCTGGGTGGACGGTTTCGATGGCTTGTTTTACTAGCAGCTTGGAAATTTCCTGTGCTGCTGCCTCCCTTTGCATGGGTGGAACATCTGGGAGGTGTCTGGGAGACATGGGGTAACCCACGAAGGGGATAGAATATCCTCTGGATATGATTTGAAGCACCCAGCAATCCGTTGTTATGGACTCCCATGCCGCTGGGTGCAAGGACAATCATCTACAGACTGCCTCCATAGTACAGCAGCCGGACAACCCCTGAGGGTTGCTGCCCTGGTCTGTCCGAGAACGGTTCTTGAGAACCGAAGTTCCGCGAACCCTCTCTTCCTCTGGGCCGGTGTCTATTCTGCCTCCCTCTGCTCTAGGGGAAGAAGAGCCCTGAGTGTCCCGGGAATACTAGGACTTCCGGAACCACATCTTCTTTTGCCCTCTCTGGTTCCAGGAAAAAGACCTTGGAGGGTTAGAGAAGCAGATTTTGACACCAGACAGTGTCTTCCCATTCGTCTCACTCTGGACTAGTGTCTCCATGACAATCTTACCTAAAAGTGTAGAGCCGTTATAACGGGTATTGGCAAAAGACACCTTAAAGGGTTCGGAAAATAGACACAACCTGAGCCAGGGCATTACGCCTCACTGACATGCCAAACCTAGCCGCCCTAGTCGCTCCTTCTGTAGCATGGGAGTGGAGTCACATGGACGTATTTAATACTGCTTTTAGAGTGGCCATTTTTGTGGAGAACTAAGCCTTTTCCTCCTGTGACATGGACTTGGGTGGAAACTCCTCCAGCTCCTTTACTAGGTCACGTTGGAGTCTAGTGACATGGGCCAAGTAATTCAGCGCCCTGAAAGAAAATGTAGCTGAAGCATACACCCACTTCCCTAGGCGGTCCATCATCCGTGACTCCCGGTCAGGAGGGTGGACCAAGGAACTCTCCTGAGCAAGTTCCTTCTTAGTGGCTGCTGCTACCACCATAGTGTCCACAGGGAAGCCCTTATTCCAGGATGAACTGTCAATGGGGGGGGCTTAAAATTTTATCGGGTCGCTTGGGGATAGGTTCCATGGTGTCCAGTTCCTTCCACACCCGCGAGGTGATCAAATCCACTAAAGTATCCACGGGAGAAGACACAGTACAGTTGTGTACACTTACCATAAATGTAGATGTTTGAGTGTATTCACTGTTGCAGTTATCACTTTTGGGTTATCTGCTTGCAGTAGCCCTCAGTCGGCCTGATTAACAAAGTCTTGGGTCCTGCATCGGTTGCTGTCCCTTCTTCCATGACGTCAGGTCGTCAGGGGTATAAAACATGCAGCCGACACTATTACATCAGTTTTTTCTTGTCCCAGATGTCAGGTGCCCCTTAATAGGAAGCAATTAAATCTATAAATATACAAGGTTATACCTCCAACAAAAAAGCAAATACACCAAAAAGCTTTTGAAGATAGTAAAGGAAAGTAGAGGTATATCCAAAAAAGAAAAAGAAGGGGGCTAGAGGGAGGGTAACCAGGACTGCAACAGTGAATACACACAAACATCTACATTTATGGTAAGTGTATACAACTGTACTATGTTCTTCGTGTTTCACTGTTGCAGTCATCACTTTTGGGTAGATTCCCAAAGCTAAGGATGGGAGGAGGAATTTAAATGGAATTAGGACCAGCTAAAAGGCCCTGCAAGACTGCAGTGGCAAAGCCAGCTCCAGACTTAGAGAAAATTGGCAGATGGTAATGCTTGGTGAAAGTATGTACAGAACTTCAGGTAGCTTCTAGGATGTCCTTGGTAGGGACACCTCTGAGAAAGGCTGTAGATGTAGAAGCAGACCTGGTAGAGTGGGGTCTGATCCCCTCTGGGATAGGTTTTCCATGGTGTTTGTAGCAAAAATGAATGCAATGGCCTATCCATTTGGAAATTATTTGCTTTGAAATAGCCTTCCCCTCTGACCCTGCAGCAAATGCCACTGGCAGTTGATCAGATTTCCTTTGAGGTTTAGTTCTGTCCAAGTAGACTCTAAGTTGTCTGTGCATGTCTAAGGAGTGCAGAATCCGTTCCCCCTTTGTTCTGTGGATTAGGAAAGAAGGTTGGCAAATGTATGGACTGATTAAGGGCCACACTGAATACCACCTTGGGCATGAAGGAAGGATTGGTCCTGAGGGACACCCTGTCCGCATGACAGATGATGAAAGGCTCCACTGCCATGAGGGCCTGTAATTCAGATACCCTTCTTGCTGAAGTGATTGCTAAAAGGAAATCTGTTTTTCAAAAAAGGAATTTTAAGTCCGCAGTGGTAGCTGGCTCGAAAGGAGGAAGGGTGAGCTTTTCAATACAAAGTTGAGGTTCTGGCTGGAGGTGGAGCTCTCCTGGGTGGTCACAGATTTCTGGCCCCCTGAGGAACTGCTTAAGCAGTGGATGAGAGAAGAGAGGTGGTTCTGTGTTATAATGAGCTGAGATGACTGACGCATGAATTTTGATGGAGGAGAAAGAAAGGCCCTTAGGAAGCATCTTAGTTAAGTATTGTAAAATCTGAGGTAAATTGGGCACTGTTGTGCTCATCCCTTGAGATTGGTTCCATGCACAGAATCTTTTTCATTTTCAGCTTAAGACTTTCTGGTACTAGGCCTCCTTGCCTCTAAAATGATATCCATCACCGGTTTGGTTTACTGAGGGATGGTAAAGAAACAATTATGTAATTAGTCAGGCTGCTAGATTCAGTGTTTGAAGTTGAGGATGCAGAATTTGGTTCTCCTACTGAGACAATAGAGTAGGAGTCTGAGGCAGGTGCCATGGGGCCCACAGTGCCACACTGCACAAGACGGGGTACCAGTGTTGTTATGGCCAGTCTGGTGCAATCAAAATTGTCCTTGGTTTGTCTTGTTTGATCTTTAGTAGTAATTTGGAGAGCAGAGGCAGAGAAGGAAAGGCATACTGTACCGCTAACATTTCTTTTTGATTGATATGCAGGTGCATTTGACTAGGGTTCCATTTGCCCTGAATGCATTTCCCTGCTAGTTGGGCCCCCCATGCATAGTCTGATGCTTCTGTTGTTAAGGTTTGGGCACCAGGGGGTATTGTGAATGGTAGTCTCCTGTTTTGGTGGCAGGCCTCTGCCCACCAAAGGAACTCTAGGCGTAGGCAAGGTATAACAGGAATCATTGCTTCTAGATTCTGTGAATGTTGACACCATAGGCTTTTGAGATACCATTGCAGTTTCCTCATATGCAGCCTTGCATATGTAATTAGAAGAATGCAGAAGGCCATGAACCCCAAGGCTTGCAGAATTTGCCTTGCAGATAACTGGGTTTTTGTGGCCACTTGTTTGAAGTAGGTTGTCAAATGAATCCGTTTCTCTTGCATGAGGAAAGCCACCTGGGAAGTTGTATTCAAACTTGCTCCCAGGAATATAATTTGTTGACAAGGTACCAGTTGTGATTTCTTCTCGTTTATGGTGTACCCCAGACAGGTCAGTACCCTTTGAACAAAGGCCAGATGATTCAACAGTATATCCTGGCTTTCTGCCTGAAATAGACAATCGTTCAGATATAGGTTCATAGGTGCGTACTAGGCTATCTGCCCGAAGGCATTTATAAGCCTAGCCAGAATGTGTTGGCTTTTGCCGCCCCCTTAGATTAGTTCCCTGTGCCTCTGTCCAGCAGAACCACTGAAGTGATCCCCGGGGTAAACTTTCTGTTTCCCATCCACTCGCCAAGGTTTCTTTTGAAGAGTGTTAGCGAGGAGCTCTGCCTAATGTAGATTGGGATCTTGTTCCAAAGCATGGAAAGTCTTGGGTACAGGAATCTATCCCTCCAGCACGTCCTATTTATTGTTGTGGTGAGGTTTAGATCCCTAGATTGTGTGGCTCGAGGGGATAAGGTTTTCTTTAGGGGTAGCATGTCCATCAATTCTGGGTTGGACATGGTCTTGTATGTCGGGCAGAGATCACCTCTGAGTAGGCGGTATGCAACCGAGTACAACTGTAGTTTCTTCAGTCGAGCTGCATAGGGCATCTGTTTGAGGCTATTGATCCTCTTGGTGAGGTATTTCTGTGGTCTTTCCAGCTGTTGCAGGTGTCTTGTAAGGTACATCCCAAATGGGGTATATATATATATATATATATATATATATATATATAGGCACTCTGTGAATACCCTGGGAGCAGTAGATAAGCCAAAGGCCAGTGCAAAGAACTGATAGTGCATGTAGCCTGCTTTGAAGTGTAGGAATTTTCTGCTGATAGGGATGTGCAGGTATGTTTCTTTTAAGTCTAGTGTTGCCAACCATGCATCTTTGCCTAGCATAGGAAGCAGCTGGTGAAGAGTCAGCATCTTGAATTTTGGAATCACCAGAAAGGTATTTGGAGTAGAAAGGTAGGATAGGACACCATGTATTGCCTTTTCTGGGTAACAGGAAAAGTCTCTAATAGAACTCTTGTCCCTTTTCCTCTTCCGGTACCAACTGAATAGTCCCCATGTTTAAGAGCGAGAGTACTTGTTTTTGGGCCTTTGGCCACCCGCTTGGTGTTGGTAAGGTGTGGAAGTCAAATCTGTATCCTTGGGACACTATATTTAAAACCCATCTGTCCTGGATAATGAGTTCCCAGTTTCTGGCCTGCAGACCAATCTTTCCGCCTAAAGGAGAATTCAGTTGGGAAGTGCTTGGAAGTTTTAGAAGCAAGTCATTAAGACTGTTTTCTATAGGGGGGACTCTTACTACTCCCTGATTTGGGTGCAGACACCCCCCACTACTTAGTCTTGTGTGTCCCCTGGGACTGAAACCTGGGGTTTCTGCTATGTCTGGGTTTGGCTTGAGAAGACCTTGAAGAGGCTGGAAAGGACCAATTCTTAGAGGGCCAGTGCCTACTAAATCTAGGAGGCTGAACTAGTAAGAAATCTTTAACAGTTTGCATAGATTTAGCTTTATCTTCCATCTTTTTAAGAACTTCCTCAGCCTTGTTGCCAAACAGGCGGTCCTGATTTAAGGGAGCATCCAACAATTTAGTTTTAACATGATCAGGTAAAGATTGCTCCTTAAGCCAAGCATGCCTTCTGAGCACAGAACCAGTAACAGCAACCCTGCAACAGGCCTCTAAAGAATCAAATCCACATTGCAAAGTATGTTTTCCAACCTGTTCAGCTGAATGCATTAAATCCTGTAATTCTTTATTTTCCGCACAGTCAGGAATCAACATAATTTTCTGTTTAAGCAATCCAGTAACATGTTGTTGATATTTTAACATATGAAACTGGCAGTTTAAAGCCCTAACGGCCAAGGCTGCAGAAGTGTAAACCTTCTTACCCTATCTATCCAGCGCCCTGGAGTCTCTATCAGAAGGGGTAGGATTTTTGGCAGTAGAAGCCTTAATGCCCATGGGTACTTGTGAAATAGTCTCTGGATCTGCAATAGGGTTTTTAAAAAGGAACTTGTGCGAATCAGGAACCCTGTAATATCTGTCAGGTTTTCTGTGAGCAGGAGGCAAGGAATCAGGGGCCAAACTAGATTCCAAAAAAGCATCATCAACAATGTCTAGTACAGGAGGAATAGCTAAAGGCCTATGCTGAGGCAGGAGTAAGAAATCCCTAAGCCTCTTTTTTGAATCAGAAAAATCCTGGCTTTCACAGTGGAAATGCTCCCTTAGAGTATGTAAGGTTTCACCAAAAGAAAAATCCTCTGGAGGGGAAGCAGAGGGAATAGAGTCTTCTGCATCAGAATCCTCATAAGTAGATAAGGGCAAATCCAGATCATCAGAAAAATCAGAATTCTGGTCAGAAGATTCATAAACAACTGCAGTCCTAGGTCTCTTAGAAGGGGGGGGGCTGGCTTCCCCTGATTAAAGTTATAAGATCTTCAGCCATTCTTATCATTTGTTTTTTGGGCATAGAGGCCTGAGCATGTGACCTGGGCATCGGTTTTTTGGCATGGTTCGAGATTTCGGCCTAAAAGAAGAAGGAGGTGTCGGTTTAATATGCAAGTCCATAGGCCTGAATACACCCTCAGAAGTCGGTGCCTGCAAAGCGGCTCTGGTCCCATCCAAGGTAGAGACATCCATCATAGTTGAAGCATCTCGCGGCATACTGGACTCCGAATGGGTCTCAGTAGAGGCCTGTGAATCAGAAGTAGCGGGTATCAGGGGCTGCGAAAGCGCCTCACTTAGTACTGGCGACTGGCTTAGGAGAAGCATCGCTGGCAGTTTTGGACCATGGCGGCCTGTCTCTGTCTTTATCCTTGCGTTTTTTTGGAATCCCAGTAGTCGAATGGCTAACCGATGACATTTCTGGATAATTAAACTGAGAACTGAAATATTTTGAGGCGAAAATATACCGACGACGGATAGTGCGCTGATTAAATAAAGCACAAAACCGACAGCACGGTACGTTGTGGTCAGGGCCTAGGCAAGGAATACAGTACGAATGAAAATCTTTATGAGGTATTTGCTTTCCACAAGTAATGCAATTATTAACTTTTACTGAAATCGGTAAGGAGCAAGAAAAAGTTTCCCCAACGAGGTACTTAGCTTTAGTTGAAGACTTTGGTTCTGAAAATTTCTGGAGTCGGCCGACCAGCACTTGCAAACTGCTTCTGCTTCGGGCACTGCATGGCAAGAAAGATTGATGTAATGGCATCGGCTGCATATTTTACACCCCTGATGACCTGACGTCATGGAAGAGGGGACATCAACCAATGCAGGACCCAAGACTTTGTTACTCAAGCCAACTGAGGGCTACTGCAAGCAGATAACCCAAAAGTGATGACTGCAACAGTGACACATGAAGAACATCCAGGAAGTAGATGGGCCCATGCCGAAAGCCTCCAGGAACACAGACTCATCAGAAGAGGGCTTGCGGGCACACCAACCTAACAGCTGGTGTAGGATCTCCATGATGTCTCCAAAGGAGACATCCTCAGGATGTGATCTTGGGGAACCCGCTCCTTCATCTAAATCTGTGTCCTTGGTGAGGGACTAGGGGGAGTCCAAGTGCCTCCCCCTGCACGTATGCTTGCGAGGCACATCTCCTATGGGGCTCTCACTGGAGCACTCGCAAGCCATCTGTTCCTCGAGGGGAACCGTCTGGGGCTCTTCGAGCACAGGCTGTCCCTCTGGTAAGACAATGGGGACCATAAACAGAGTCAAGGGAGTCTGGGCTGAGTCTGAGGGGGTGGTTAGGGGTCTCAATCCGATGGAGAGGATCCTTTCTACCACACTGAATGCTGAAGGACAGCAGAACTCCTGAGAATCTAATAAGGAGGCCGGTCTCCTTGGGTCCGACACGGGAATTGGAGCCGGTCCCAAAGTGGACGGACCTCCGAGGGAGGGCACCTGGCCCGACAATGTCAGAGCCAATGGAAAAGGTTCCACTCCCTCAGATTTGAAACCCAAGCTCCGGCTCCGAGAGCAGCTCAGATCCGAACTGGTCAGATCCGAGAAGCTCCAGGCAGCTGTCAGCATCGAGGAAACAAGTACCATTGGCGCCGACCACCTGACCAAGGCCAACCTCGGATCCGAGTACTCCGAAGCTGAAGGTCGGATCGGGGAAGGAGAAATGGGTTGAAAGAAAGGAAGCAAGCTCCCAAGACCCCCATTTGGATCTGTGTATGGATAAAGCGCCTCATCATCTTATCCACATCCATATCCGATAAGGAGCGGGTTGACCGTGATGAGGCCACGGACTCTGACCTGGCAGGTCAGGGAACTGAGGCCCGGGAGACTGGACGTGTCTCCTCCGGCTCTGGGGAGAACCTCAGAGACCAGAGCCGAGGGGAGTCATGGATCCATGCTGACTTGCTCGGAGAAGCAAGGTCCGAGTACCTCTTCCTCTTTTCCTTTGTCTTTGACTCTCTCCCATTCTCTACCTCTCCTCTGCTCCGCTACCACAGGCTTAGATGCAGGAGTTTGAGTCCCAGCCTGGGAGGGAGGAGAGACCAGAGAAGAGGGAGAGGCAGTCACAGCAGCTGCTGTGACTGAAGCCAAAGATGAGGAAGGAGGATCGGTAGAAGGAAGAAGACCTTTGAGGGCCAATTTGGCCTTCCTATCCCTTAAAGCTTGGGGGTTGAACCCAGCACAAATGGAGTAATCCACACTAAGGTGGGCCACACCTAAGTGCAACACACACAGAGTGTGGCCATCCGCTGGGGAGAGCTTATGGCCACACTCTGTGCAGTGCTTAAAGACAAGCTTTTCAGCCATCCTGAAAGAAAGAAAGCCTTAAAAAAGACAGGCAAAAAACTTTCTTCATTCCAAAACAAACACACCCACTCATCACACTAGTCTATAGACAACACTGAGGGGGAAGGAGGGGCAGCACAGAACAAACTACTCTAACAATCTACCTAAACAGACTTAACACTCAACGCCAAAGTGATGCGAGGGGAGAAAGGGTACCTAAACTAACCTAGATCGATGAAAAAGAATGAAAGTTTTAAACTTACAGTAGTGAAATAACCCACTGCTAGCTGGAGCTCTGAAGACACGATGTATAGCAAATCGCGGCAAACGAGATCTGGGGACTGAAGGCAGTGGAGGTGTATTATAGGTAAGGGGAGGAGTCTGGAATTCAGAGATGATCCTAGTAATATTTGCCGGCTCGGATCTGATACGGATTCCAAGTTTCCACAGGTTGAAGACCAAATGAAGTAAACTACTTCAGATCCAGTGTTATAGCATCTTGCCTATGACAAAGACTCTAGTTCTCAGAGTGACATGTTCAATGTTCCTGTTCCAGAGGACATTCTGTCAGCAATCCCCGTTCCTGAGAAAATCCATGAGAATCCTCAAGCAGAATATTCCCCAGTGACTGTCCCTTTTGCTAAACCCAGTCCTAACTATTATGTCACAAGATCACATGGCATCTTGAAACCTAGTTTGAGATAAATGGCAACCTGAACATGTTTGTTGTTTTTCTTTATTAGTGTCTGTATAATTGTATGCCTTTTAAAATTTCACTGTTTATATGAAACAGCTCAGTAAAGAGAGAGGATGTAGCTCAGTGTGTGTGATATACCTTCAAGAAGCTTTCCAGTGAGTCAGCACATGCATATAAGTACTGAGCACGTGCAAGCAAGTGTGCCATTTTGCGTGAGCTGCTAGAGTGGGAGCATGCAAGTATGTTGTTAGTCAAATAGTCTGCTTAAGTTCAATGTTCCTGCCATCCATCCTGAAGTATTTGTATATAATAAACTACTTAAATGAACACCCACGACTCAACTTTTTCTTAATGCACATAAGAAGAGCGACAAAACCCACATCACACATACCTACATATGCAGAGGTCCTCACCAAAAAAATACCTAAACACCAGAGATCTCCCAAACACAAACAAAGGCACACTACACATAACACTTCCTCTGCAGAACATAATATACATAACAGCTCACGCACAAGTGTCTCACCTGTCAAGTCCTTAAGGCAAAACTCTAAATCAAACATATCAGTCAGGTGAGTCCATCGTGAGACACACAGATGTCCCTCTCACCAGGCTGGATAAGGAAAAAGTCACGGTCAGCTGTCTGTCAGGTGCCAGGAAACACCACATCACACATGCACACAAGTCTCTCAGCAACAGGTACTGTTATGACTCCGTCGCAGTCCATATTGATGTGAAGGACTTGAGAAGTACCACTCTAGACTATATGAAGAGATGCATAACTGAGCTCTTGGACTATGTGTCTCAGGCAGGTATGTCTCTAGCCTTAAGCAGCATTTTGTCTTCACCTAGGATGATGCCACAATACAAACAGAGAATGACTAACTTTAATAACTGGCTTAGTTTCTAGTGTCATTCTAAGGGGATCCAGTATCTGTCAAATCTGGGATGACATGATTAACAGACCTCGATGCTTTGCCAGAGATGGTCTTCATTTGTCACCCAGAGATTTTGGCTAAAAGCTAAGGCTCTTGCC
>NC_056729.1:770440383-770557883 GCF_019279795.1 Protopterus annectens
TAAGATTAAGGGGAGATTATGGTCATGGCCTGAATGACAGAGTGTCCATTAAACCTAAATTGAAGGCCAGAAGCCTAAATAAATAAAAAAATAATAGAAAAGTTTTTTATAAGCTTTTTTCACTTCATATTTATGTAACCATACTGTCTTTGTATATATATATATATATATATCAATTTCTTATAAAGGAGATATTTATACTAGGCTTTTCATATGAGACAAATTGTATATATGTATTTTTAAAAAAAATTTTTTAAATGTATATGCCTTTTAGCAGTGATTGATTTAGTCATGTGACTCAGTAACCACTATATAAATGTTTGATGTCTTTCAAATCATGTTATACATCTTTCAAATCATGTTATACATCTGATGAAGTAGCATCGCTACTAAAGCGCTTATGTCTTGTGTTTCTGGTTGTCCTATATTAAAGGAAAGTTTAACTTGAAGTATCTGCTGTCCTTGGATCCTAACATTTCTACTGTGTGGATTACAATTCTTTAATTTATGTTACACTGGTCATCTGATGAAGTCTTGTAGTGGAGAGACGAAAACGTGTGTGTTGTGAATTGTGTTAATGACAATCCTTTAGTGTTTGTGTTTTCTACGTATTTGTGCTCATTGAATAAACTGGTTTAATTCAGCACCTCGTATTATCTTTGGATCAGAGGTACCTTTTTCGTGTGGATTACATTTTTTTTTGGGTGCCTATCCTCTTTTGTTTGGTTTATTTCTTGAGGGACCACTCATGAGGCAACAAAACTGCTCTGCTCAGCTTGTCTGCTATCACTTTCAATTTCACCGGGATGTGCGTTGCTAACAGAAACCGCTGGGGGGATGTAGCCCATTGCCATACTCTTAGGGCCTTGCAACAAAGGGGGTAGGACCTGGTTCCTCCTTGTTTGTTCAAGTATCAGACCAATGATATGTTGTCCGTCTAAATTGCAATTGATCCCAGAGGAAGAGAGTCCTGGAAGTACTGCAATGCTAAAAGTACTGCTCTCATCTCCAGGACACTGATATGCAGATGTGTATCCTGATCGGTCCATATGCCTTGTGCTGTTCTTCCCTGATAACACCCCCCCACACCCTATCAGGGAAGTGTCCGTGGACACTGTGGCCAGTGGTGGGGGTAGGACAAAAGGACGACCTATCGTAACATGAAGAGTGGTCAACCACCACTGAAGATCCTTTTTGCATGTGTTTGTGATCATTATAAGATGAGACATTGGGAGCTCTTGGTAAGACCACTGAGTGAACAACAGCCATTGCAGAATCTGCATGTGCATGTGACCAAAGGTATGGCTAATATTGCAGATGCCATCATGCCTAACAATTTTAGTACTTCTGTCACTGGAGCCTTGTTTTTGGATATGATATTGAGGACCTGTTGACAGAGTACAAAAGACTCTTTCTGCTGGAAGTCTCAAAGTGGTGGTGTCCAATCTGCTCTGATACAAACGGTATGTTGCGATGGCGACAAGGCAGATTTTTCTGAGTTTATCGTAATGCCCAGATGACTGCAGAGTGAAAGAGTGGTGTCCCTGGCTTGTATGAGCTAATGCCTGGTGGTAGCGATGAGGAGCCAATCGTCTAGGTACGGAAACACCTGGAATCCTAAATGTCTCAGGTGAGCCGTGACCACTGCCATACATTTGGTGAACACTCCGGGGGCTGCAGTGAGACCAAACGGCAGGGCTTGAAACTGGTAATGATTGGCTCCCAGCTGGAAGCGCAGATGATCCCTGGATGGTATGGCCATTTTTATGTGGTAGTATGCATCCTGAAGATCTATTGAGCACATCCAACTGTCTTTCCCTAAAAAGGGAAGTATTGACTGAAGCATGACCATCTGGAACTTCTCTTTCTTAACAGATTTGTTTAGTCTGCTGAAGTCCAAAATAGATCTCCAGTCCCCGTGTCTTTTTTGGAACTACAAAAAAAATCTTGAGTAAGTTCCGGATCCTATCGGGACTGGTTGGATGACTCTCTTTCTTAGCAACGTTTGGACCTCTATAGTTGCCTGTTCCCTGTAACTGGGTGAAACGTCAAGGATTTTTCTTGTCAATAGAGGGGGTGTGGCAAAAGGAATGAAATATTCTCTGGAAAAGATACTTTGTACCCAGTTGTCATTTGTTATTTTGAGCCAGGCGCCTGGATACAAAAATAAGCGACCCCCGACTGCCTCCAGAGTAGGACAGTCAGGCCTCCTTTTAGGAGCGCTGGTAGGGCTTCCCAAAGAACTGATCTCTGTCGCCCTTGATTTGAGGACCCCCTTTGCCATGAGAGCGGCGTCTTTCATTATTGCCCCCTCCTCTGCCCCTGGAAGGGGGTTCACCACGTGTGTCTTGAAAAGCTCCTTGGGCTTTACGGAACCACATCTTTCCACCCGTTTGACCCATGGGGTAGGGTCTGGTAGGGGTGGAAAAATGGACTCCGATGGCAGACAAGAGTCTTTCCTTCCTGTTCACACCTGGTCAAAGTTTCCTTAACTTTAGCCCCGAAAAGGGATGAGCCATCAAAACGGGTGTTGACAAAGGATGACTTAAACGGCTCCAAGAAGGAACACAAGCATATCCAGGAGTGTCTCCTAAGAGCAATTCCTGCACCTGCTGCTCTGCTTGTTCCATCAGCTGCATATGAAATGTGGCGCATGTACGAGTGTACTATGGAATTGAGGGTAGCAAGCTAGGAGGCAACTTTATCTGAAGCTCCTGCAGCTATTGTACCCTGAAGAGTATCTCCAAGCTCTTTTAGGAGATCTCTTTGCAGTCTAGTAAAATGGGTGAGATAGTTGAGCGAACGCAGTGCAAAAGTCGCTGAACTGTACGTGCGCTTCCCGTATCTATCCATGATCCTAGAGTCTCTGTTAGGAGGATGGATAGAGGAAGAAGTTTCTGAAATTTCCTTTTTGGTGGCTGCTGCCACCACCATGGCATCACCTGTAAGTCCCTTGGTAAGAAATGATTTTTCCTGGGAGGGGGCAGAAATAAATTTATTAGGCATCATGCAGACAGGCTCCATGGTGTCCGGAGACTCCCATGCCCTTCGTGAGACCAGCTCCATAAGCTCATTGAAGGGCAGACACCCCCAAGAGGTGGAGGGTTGGGACCCGAAAGCTTTCAAGAGAACCAACTCGTCTTCAGTAGGGTTGGTGGACTGCCAGTTACCCCTCTGCCTAAGAATTTCTAATATCTCAGCAAATGAGGTATCCTCAGAGGGGGACCGTGGGGACCCTTCTGATTCATCCAAGTCAGTATCAGATGTGAGAGACTCCTGTGGGGTGTCTAAATGCTTCCTCTTACAGATTCTCTTCCTAGGAACTTCATCAGTGGAAACTTCTGGTGAGGTCTCGGAAGAGCAGGGACCACCCAATGGGGCTTCCTGAGGCTCTGGGTCTCTATGCTTAGCAAGGATCTGTGAAGCAGAAGCGGACACAGGCACATTTGGAGAGGAGGTAGCCAGACCTGAAATCATAGATGTCCTAGGAGACATAACTCTCCTCATGGCTTCGAAGGCACCTCTGCTCCAGGACTGATGGATCAGAGGAAACCGTCTATACTCCCAGCACCAGGACAGTGGACTCCGAGCCAGAGGTAGAAGCCGAGCTCAACTGAACAGAAGCCCCGAGAGGCAGAGTCAGAACCGACAAGTCGGTCCAACTATCCTCCCCGGACCCGACCAGAGAGTGTCGGCTCCTAGATTTCTCGATCGTTGCCGAGGATGGCAGAGTAAATGGAACTGAGGACACTGGAACAGGCGTCGGCTACGAAGGCTCAACGATCATCAAGTCCGACTCCTCCAGCTCTAAAGGACCGGTATGGCTCAGAGGAGTAAAAGTAGTAGATGGTAAAAGGGTCTTCGGTTCCAAAACCATTTGGGTCGGAGCCAATAAAAATTTAGCAAACGCCAGTGCCTGTAAAAGCTTCTGCACCACATGATCCACATCCAAACTGGAAAGGCTTATCGAAGATGGTGATGAGTGGATACAAGGAGGTACAGATTGCAGGACAGGAGATTTAGGTACTTCAGATACCAGTTCCAGGACCGGAGACCGGCTCCGAAAGGACAAGACTGTTGGCTCCGATGGCTGTGGAGCAGATGTCAATGGCTTTTTTGATTTCTTAACTTCTGAAAAAGTAGAGGCCTTGGAAGACTTTGAAGATTTGCTAGACCTGTCCTGGTCACTCAAAGCTTCCTGGAAAGACAGTTTAACAAGACCTCTATTGATTAGCTTTCTCTTTCTCTCCTGAAGGACCCTGGAAGAGAAAGAATGACAAATGGAGCACTTTCCTGATGGTGTAAAGGTCCCAAACAGTAAACAATTAACATGGCTATCTGTTACAGACATTTTATGTCCACATTTTGGACATTTCTTGAACCCTGACTTAGGATGTTTCTCCCTATCCTGGTCAGCCATAATGAACAGCACAAAATCAGTGTGAAAGACACCCAAAACTATTTAAACAAGCCCTAATAAAAAAATATGGGCTAAATATCTTGAGTGCCACTTTAAACACACACACACACACACACACACACACACACACACACACACACACACACACACACTATAACTATATCTAAGCACTTCTAATATGAAAAGTTATCAAAGCACAGAATAACTATATAACTATACAACTACTCTAACTATACTAAATATACAGGCCTTTAGAAAAAAAATGAAGGCAAAAAGCTATAGTGTATATATATATATATATATATATATATATATATATATGAAGGCATACCAAGGAATAGCACACTAAGATATATAAATGTAAAGAAGTTAAAGCTAAAGCTAAGAAAGAATTAACAATTTTTAAGGAAAATCTTTGTAATAAAGTTTTACTGGCCCGAGCTATTGCTGAGGAACCTCCTATCTATTGCAGCAGCAAACTAGATCGGAGGTAACTCCAGGTGCATCATGGTATAGGGACCTGGATTCGAGCTGTCTGAACACCTCAAACTTTGTAGTAGATCGGCTCCAAACCCATCTGTAAGAATGAACGGCGAGAGAGAACAACTTCACATACTCAGTTAAACATTCATAAATGGCAATAAAACACATTTCAAGGGTTAAAAATCTCCAGAAACCATCAATCAGCTTATCTTAAACAATATAAGCCTTATACTCTGCAGGCATATACAGATTTCAATCACATAAAAACATTCAAAGCAGCAGAATACTATTCAAACACTGATAGAAAAAGCAGAGGGAAGAAATAAAACCCAAAATAGCTTATCTGAGCTGAAAAATTCTTAAGTAAAGAGCAGTCTTACAAAACAGCCTTATCTTACTATGGCACTAGCAAAAAGTACAGTTGTATACACTTACCATAAATGTAGATGTTCAAGTGTATTCACTGTTGCAGTCATCACACTTGGGGTTATCCGCCTGCAGGTAACCCTCAGTTGGCCTGAATACCAGAGTTTTGGGAATTCTGCGTTGGATGCTGTCGCCTCTTCCATGACGTCAGGGGTATACAACATGCAGCCGACGCCATTACATCAGTTTTTCTTGCCCCAGATGTCAGAAGCAGTCAAAATAGGAAGCAATCACATGGTGTGGAACACCTCCAGTAGAAAGTAAATATCATTGCCATACGTTATGACCAAAAAAGAGGATAGGTAGTACAGAAAAGACAGGGTAACTAGGACTGCAACAGTGAATACACTCGAACGTCTACATTTATGGTAAGTGTAAACAAATGTACTATGTTCTTCGTGTTTCACTGTTGCAGTCATCACACTTGGGTTGATTCCCAAAGCTGAGGAAGGGTGGAGACAGTCAAGAAGAATTAGGGATGGCTAGCAGGCCTTGTAAGACTGCTGTGGCAAATCCAGCTCTGGATTTAGAAAAGATAGGTAAGTGGTAATGCTTGGTGAAGGTGTATACAGAACTCCACATTGCAGCTTCCAGGATGTCCCTGGTAAAGACTCCCCTGAGAAATGCTGTAGAGGTTGAGGTAGCCCTAGTGGAATGAGGTCTGATCCCCTGTGGGGTAGGTTTTCCATGGTGTTTGTAGCAGAAATGGATGCAGTATGCTATCCATTTAAAAATGGTTTGCTTTGAAATGGCCTTGCCCACTGCCCCTGTAGCAAAGCTG
Organism: Protopterus annectens; assembly: GCF_019279795.1. Lineage (NCBI taxonomy): Eukaryota > Metazoa > Chordata > Ceratodontiformes > Protopteridae > Protopterus > Protopterus annectens. Next base: position 770,446,494 of record NC_056729.1, read on the forward strand.
ACTAGCAGCTGGTCAGATTTTCTGAAAGGTTTAGTCCTGTCAAGGTAGAACCTGAGCTGTCTGTGCACATCCAAGGAGTGCAGGATCCTTTCCCCTTTATTCTGAGGATTAGGAAAAAAGGTTGGTAAATGGATGGACTGGTTTAAAGCCACACTGGATACCACCTTGGGCATAAATGATGGGTTAGTTCTGAGGAAAACCCTGTCCGCATGGAAGATAATGAAGGGTTCCACAGCCATAAGGGCCTCTTCTTGCTGAAGTGATGGCTAGAAGTAAGGCTGTTTTCCAAGAGAGGAATTTTAACTCTGCTGTAGCAGCAGGCTCAAAAAGGGGGAGCGTGAGCTTCTCTAGTACAAAGTCAAGGTCTCAGGCAGGAGTGGGAACTCTCCTTGGGGGTCTTAAATTGTTAGCTCCTTTCAGGAACTGTTTGATCAGAGGGTGAGAGAAGAGGGGTGGCTCAAGTATTGTAATGAGCTGAGATGGCAGAGGCATGAATCTTAATTGATGAGGAAGGATAAGCCTTTGTGAAGCAGATCTACTAGGAAATCTAGGATTTGAGGTAAGGTGGGCACGGCTGTGTCCTTTCCTTGAGACTGGCTCCAAGAACAGTATCTTTTCCACTTTTCTGAATAGGATTTCCTAGTACTAGGCCTCCTGGCTTCAAGGATAACATCCACCACCTGTTTGCTGAGGGTTGCTGGTGATGTATTCAGGGAATAAGCCAGGCTGCCAGGTTCAGGGTTTGCAGCTGAGGATGCAAAATCTGTCCTTCCTACTGGGACAGCAGAGAAGGTGGTCTGATGTAGGTGCCAGGGTGGCACTGCTGTCAGACTGTGTAGGAGTGGGTACCAGTGCTGGTGTGGCCAGTCTGGTGCAATAAGGATTGTCTTTGGCCTGTCCTGTTTGATCTTGAGTAGTACTTTTGAACGGAGGGGTAGAGGGGGAAAGGCATAGATGAGGTTTTCCCATGTAAAGGCTAGGGCATCCACTTTCCATGCTTGACTGTGGGGAAATTCTGGTGCAAAATGTGTTCATTTGATGGTTTTGGGGGGAAGCAAAGAGGGCCACTTCTGGTGTCCCTCACCTGTGTATTAGAAGTTTGAATGAGTTGGGTTCCAGTTTCCACTTGTGTGGGTCCATTGGATTTCTGGTGAAGTCGTCTGCCAGTGAATTTTGTTTGCCTGGCAGGAATTGAGCTTTCAGATGTACTTGATAGCTCAAGGCTGCATTCTACAGAGCCATGGCTAACCTGCAGAGTGGGTAGGAATGAGTTCCCTCCTGTTTATGTACCACATAACTGTGGTGTTGTCTGTCTTTATCAAGAGTTGTCCTGGCAGGATAAGGTATTTGAAGGCTGTCAGTGCACTCTGTACAGCTAACATTTCTTTTTGATTGATATGCAGGTGAATTTGTCCTGGGCTCCATTTGCCTTGAATGCATTTGCCTGCCATGTGAGCCCCCCCATGCATAGTCTGATGCGTCTGTTGTCAGAGTTTGGGTGGCAGGGGGGGTTGAGTGAAAGGGATTCCCTTGTTGTGATTGCAAGCCTCTGCCCACCAAAGGAATTCTGCCCTTAGGCAAGGAATGATAGGAATCACTGTTTCCAGGTCCTGAGAATGTTGACACCAGAGACTTTTTAAGTACCATTGAAGTTTCCTCATATGCAGTCTTGCATATGGAATTAGTAGAATGCATGAGGCCATGAACACTAGGGCTTGCAGTATTTTCTTAAAGAAAGCTGGGTCTGGGTGGTCAGTAGTTTGAAGTAATTTGTCAAATAAACCTGCTTTTCTGGAGTGAGGAATGCCATCTGGGAATAGTGTTCAAGCTTGTTCCCAGGAATACAATCTTTTGGCTGGGTACCAGATGCGATTTCTTTTTGTTGATGGTATACCCCAGAGAAGTTAGAAGTCTCTTTACAAACATCAGGTGCTGAAGTAGCAATTCCTGACTGTCCGCCTGAATTAGGCAATCATCCAAGTATGGGTAAATTTGAATATTTCTCTGCCTGCAGTATGCAATGGCTGGAGCCAGGCACTCTGTGAATACCCTGGGCGCAGCAGATAAGCCAAAGGGAAGTGTAAAGAACCGATAGTGCATACAGCCTGCCCTGAAACATAGATATTTCTTGCAAGATTCCATTATGGGGATGTGCAGATAAGCTTCTTTTAAGTCTAGGGTGACTAGCCAGGAGTCCTTGGCTAGCATAGGAAGCAGCTGCTGGAGTGTAAGCATTTTGAAATGTGGTACCACCAGGAAGGAGTTGAGAGTTGACAGATCCAGAACAGGGTGCCAAGAGTTCTGTTTTCTGGGCACCAGGAACTGTCTGGAGTAGAATCTCTGTTGGAACAGGCTAAATAGCCCTGATACTGAGAAGAGAAAGTACTTGCTTTTGGGCCTCTGCCCACTGCTTTGGAGGAAGGTCTGGCAATCCACTTGGGGTTGGCAGTGAGTGGAAGTAGAATCTGTATCCCTGGGATACAATGTTTAAGACTCATCGGCCCTGGGTAATATACTTCCAGTTTTTTGCATGCAGGGCGAGTTTTCCTCCTAGGGGTGCAAGTACTTCGGCATGGCTGGGAAGGATGAAGGACAAGTCATTGTGAACTTTTTCCATAAGGGGGGTGGCTTACCAATCCCTGTTTTTGAGGAGGGAACATTCCATTGTTTAGATCTGTGCATACCCTGAGACTATAGTCTTTGTGGTCTGTTGCCCCTGGGCTTGGACTGAGAAGGTCTGGGAGGGACTGGAAAGGACCAGTTTTTTGAAGGCCAATGCCTACTGAATCTAGGTGGTTGTACCTGTAAGAAATTAACAGTTTGCATAGATTTATCTTTTTCCTCCATCTTTTTAAGAACAACTTCTGCTTTTGAGCTAAACAGACATTCTTGGTTTAATGGAGCATCTAGTAATTTTGCTTTGACATGGTCTGGCAAGATTTGTTCCCTCAGCCAAGCATGCCTTCTCAGAACAGACCCAGTGACAGCAGCCCTGCAAGATGCTTCTAAGGCATCAAAACCACACTGCAAAGTATGTTTACTAACTTGGTTTGCCGAATGCATTAACTCTTGTAAGTCTTTATTTTCTGCACAATCAGGAATTAACATTTTTTTTGTTTAATCAGTTCCATAATATGCTGCTGGTACTTCAACATGTGAAACTGGCAATTTAAAGCCCTGGTGGCAAGAGTTGCAGAGGTATATACCTTCTTACCCCATCTGTCTAAAGCCCTAGAATCCCTGTCTGAAGGGGTAGGGTTTTGGGCTACAGTAGACTTAATACCTGTAGGTCCCTGAGAAATGGTCCCTGGATCCGCAGTGGGATTTTTAAAGAGAAATTTGTGAGAGTCAGGTACTCTGTAGTAGCTGTCAGGCTTTCTAGAAGCTGGTGGTAAACTATCAGGGGTAAGAATGGATTCCATGAAGACATCATCTACAATATCCAGGACAAGGGGTATAGCTAGAGACTTTTGCTGAGGCAAGTCTAAAAATTCCCTGAGTCTCTTTTTGGACTATGGGCAGTCCTGGCATTCCCAGCAGAAATGCTCTCTTAGGGTATGCAAGGTTTCACCGAAAGAAAAGTCCTCTGGGAGGAAGCAGAGGGAATGGAATCCTCTGCATCTGAGTCCTCATAGGTAGATAAGGGTATGTCCTGGTAATCACAGGGGTTAGAGTCATCGGACCCATGGTTTGTAGAATCAGAAGGAAAATCAATTCTTTGTCTTTTAGAGGGGGAAGGCTGGCTTCCCCTAATTAAAGTAAGGTCTTCAGCCATTCTAAGCATTTGTTTCTGTGGCATGGGAGCTTGAGAATGCGGTTTGGTCGTCAGTTTCCTAGGCATAGTGTGAACTCTGGGCCTGAGAAATTTGGTAGTTTTAGTCATTAACGAAGTAGTCGGTTTAATATGAACATCAGAATGTCTGAATACACCCTCAGAAGCCGGTGCCTACACAGCGGCTCCGGACCCATCCAAGGTAGGGACATCCGCAGGTTCCATAGTCGAAGAAGCATCTCGCGGCATACCGGACTCTGAATGGGTCTCAGTAGAGGCCTGCAAATCTGTAGAAGCGGGTAACAGGGGTTGCGAAAGTGCCTCACTGAGTACCGGCAGACTGGCTACTAACTTAACGAAAGCTTTGTCTGCAGTTTTGGACCTATGCAGTCTGTCTCTGTCTTTATCCTTGCATTTTTTCAGAAGATTGGTAGTCGGATGGCTTATCGAAGCCATTCGGGAATACGGTGAATGACAGCAAAAGAATTTGACGACAAAAACAGCCTGATGACAAATAGTTCGGCCGTTAAACAAGGCACAAAACCAACAGCAAGGGACGTCATGGTCTTGGCCTAAACAGGTGATGCAGTAAGAATGAAAATCTCTGTGAGCTATTTGCTTTCCACAGGCAAGACAATTGTTAACTTTTTCTGACATTGGTTAGAGCAAGAAAAAAGGATCCCCAATGGGGTACTTAGCTTTAGAAGACTTAAGGTTTGAAACTCGAAAAATGAAAATTTGAGGAAGAGGCCGATCGGCACTTGCAAACTGCTTCTGCTTTGGGCTCCCGCATGGCAAGAAAAGCCGATGTAACGGTGTCGGCTGCATGTTTTATACCCCTGACGACCTGACATCATGGAAGAGGCGACAGCATCCGACGCAGAAATCCCAAGTCTCTGGTATTCAGGCCGACTGAGGGCTACCTCCAGACAGATAACCCAAGTGTGATGACTGCAACAGTGAAACACGAAGAACATCTGAAAGAGTCCTGTTTGTGGAGGGTGTATGAGGCAGTCCCTGTACTGCCAGGTGATTGGTCCATCACAAACAGACAGGCAGTGGGAGGGACTCAGCTTTAGTAGACTGCCAGAGAAAGGTAACAGGTCACTACTACCCAAATGCCAGTAAAGCAGTGTGTTCTCTGATCATCTACTGTTAGAGGTAAGTAGGAATGTGTTAGATGGACATCTGCAAAACTTCAGGCTTTACCCCATATGGAGAACTGAAAGTTTTCAATACAATTTTCCAACTTCTGTAACTTTGATGGTACTAATATAGGTGCCTATGTAATCTTAAAATTTAGGCACAGTGTTAGAAGAAATTCCCTCAGCACCAAACACTAAGAGAGAAGTACAGCTGTCTATGAAGTTAACATAACAGTAGATGTCCAATTGATCACTGCTGCAGTATTCTAATACTATTGGATTATCTAGTTGAGGTAAGGCGACATACAGCCAGCATACCAAAGCCAAAAACCTTCCATACGCTCATACATCTGGCTTATGACCTAAGCTGATGGATGCAGGCATACATAAGTGGACATAGGAGCCTAGGATCCTCAGACTACCTAAAGCCAGGAGTCCCTGAAGAAGCCTGAGCAATAAAGAAAAAATAAGGACATCCAAAGGAGGAGTGAAGACCTGGCCTCCCCCCCTTTGGTCCATAGAGTGCAGAGATAAGTATAAACAGAAAAGTGGAAGAAGGTAGGGAGGGTTGCAATACTGCAACAGTATTGCAACAGTGGTCAGAAGGACATTTACTATAATGGTAAGGTTTTACACAACTGCACTATGTCCTTCCTTACATCACTGTTGTGGCACTCTAATACTATTGGGTGATTTTCAAAGCTTAGAAGTTGTTAAGGCTGGATGGACTAGGCATAGGAGGACAGTATACCAATCCAAGAAGTACACATCTGGTAGTAGTAGTCTTTGATCTGGAAAACGAGTCTACTCTGTAAAGTTTAGTGAAGGTGTTTACAGACAACCAGGTTGCTGCTTCCAGAATAGCTCCAGAATCAGCACCCTTGAAGAAACGGACTTTCCATTGGCCACTATAAGCATAAAAGAAAAGTAGCCTTAAGAGAGACCCTATCCTTATGGAAAATAAGGAAAGCAGGGATAGCCACAGGAGCTTGAAGCTCAGATACCCTTATGATAGATTAGGGATGTGGAGAAAGCAGGTTCAAAAAGGTGGCAAAATGAGTTTTTCGAAAACTAAATTTAGATTCCAGTGGGTTGAATAGCTCTCCTAGGTGGCTTCAAGTGAGGGGCGCCCTTTAGAAACTGCTTGACTTTGACTGTTGAAAAAAAGGATGGATTAAGTGGCATGGGTGTAAGATGGCAGGCTACTTTGCATTAATAAAAGAGTAGACAAGTCCAAAACTGAGAAGCTCGCTCAAGTAGTACATAAATCTTGGGATCCCCAACATGAAGGTGGTTCGCATTCTTTTTATGACACCAGAATGAAAATCTCTTCCATTTGGAGATGTAAGACTTTCAAGTGATATGTTTTCTTACCTCCTGGAGCACCCAAAGAACGTCCTCAGAGGATTGGTGTCTAAAGGATTAAAATCCAATAATCCATAGTGTTAAGCTGTGTTAGGATAAGCAGAGAACACCTTTTCTGTGAAAATCCTCTTTGTAGGGTAACTTGTGTTGATTGCCCCTGGCTGAATGAAGAAAGGAGGACCAGTGCTGCATGGCCAGTACAGAGTCACTAGAAAGATTTTTGAAAAGGCAAGGCAGGAATTTTGAAATCCAGTGGATGACAGTGCTGATACCACAGAGATTACAGGTACTACTGGATCATTCTCATGTGCAATTTGGCAAACTGTACCACAGCAATGGGTGCTGCTATGAAACTCAGTGAACTCAGAATCTCTATTGCAAGAGTGGAGTGAAGGTGGTGGAGGGACTGGAAGAAAGTGGAGAGAGACTGTACTTCCTCTTGTGGGAGAAAGACAGTTATCAGACAGGTATACAGTCTGCAACTCAGGAAAATTAGATCATGAAAGAGGGTTAGGCAATATTTATGGAGACTAATGGTTACTCCCAGACTCTGCATAAGTGAAACTGTGAAGCACAGGGTGTCCTGAAAGGCAGCTTGGATAAGAAAGTCATCCACATAAGGAAAAATTTGCATTCCTTGATTTCTGCAAAAGGTACTGATCGGGATGAGGCACTTTGTGAAGACTCTGGGAGTGGCAGACTAACCTAAGGGTGAAGCAAAGAAATGAAAGATCAATGAAAAGGCAAAGAGCCTGAGAAAGTTTCTGCAGGTTGTATGAATGGGGATGTGCAAGTATGCATCCTTCAAGTCTCGGGAGACCAGAAGGGCCTAAGGAAGGATGAAAAGACGTAGAATTTGCAGTGATAGCATCTTGAAAGATGATGCCTCCGACTATGGCTCCAAGTACTCACTTTTCTAGGGACCAAAAAATCTTGAATACAAGTCTCTATGATGCCTTGGTCGTGCAAAAATAGCATTAATACCCCTCAAAGATGGGATTTCCCTCCAGGACATCTTGTAACCTTGTTAAATGAAGGATAATACTAATTTGTCTTTAGTAATGAATTCCCAGGCTGTAAGGGACGAGGGATTTCCTGGACTGAGGAGGGAGAAAGGTGGCAGCATAGTCAGGCTGACTTGTCCGGAAAAGGTATTCCAGACTTTTAAGACTCTAGTAGGCTTACCATGCATTCCTCTCCTGGACTGTTTCTTGCCCATATGATATGTTTTATAATCCCTGCATACAAAGGAAATGGGCTTAGCTGGGTAATTTCTTTGATACCTAAACAATAAATTAAGAAAATCTGTTTAAATTCCTGCATCATTTTACCCTTCTCTTGCAGAGCCTTGAAGAGTTCTCCTGCAGTGTCCAAACAGAATATCCATGTGAAGGGCAGAATCCAACAACTTTGCCTTTACATCTTCCAGAAAGGACTGTAGGGAAAGTCGAGCAAATCTTCTAATAATAGATCTTGTGGCAGCAGCCCTGGAAGTAGCTTCTGCAGCATCATAACTGCATTTAATGGAATGACTAGCAAATTGTGTATCTTGCCCGAGCATGGAAATTGCTTGTTGCTTAGAATCAAAAGCTTCAAGGTTTGCCATGGTCTTACTAAAATCATGCAAAATAGACACAATGTATTTTGCCATTTGAGTTTGGTAGTTTTAAGCTATGAAAACAAGAATGACAGAAGTGTAAACTTTCTTCCCATACCTGTCCATGACCCTACTATCTCTGCCAGATGGCAAAACATTAGCTATTAGCAGAAGCTTACTAGGCTGGTCACTAGAAATGGAAGAGAAGGATCTGCTACAGGATTTTTGTAAAGAAAGCTAAAAGTCCTCAGGTACATTACAGAATCTATCAGGCTTCTTAGGTGCTACAGGCTGGGAGTCGGACGTAGAAATGGATGCAAAGGCATCCAGGAAGGTCCCCAGGAGAAGACATAGGAGCCCTACCTCCAACAGGTCATAGTACCTTTGTTGTACATCAGATACTTGCTTGGATTCCCAATCAAAGTGCTGCATGATTTTAGTTAGTTTGCTGCATCATTTTAGTTTCCACAAAGGAATTTTTCGCAGTGGGGAAGTCAGAGGACAAGGTGTCCTCATCATCAGAAGTAAACTGACTGGGAGAATGGATCTGCAATGAATAAGCTAAAGACTCTTCATCAGAAGCAGATTCCTCTTCAAACTCTGCAGGTGAAGAGTCACTGCTGTCTCTTGAATGAGGAGGGAAAGTGAAGGAGAACGGTAGTGGTTGCCTGAAAAGGAATCAGACACTTTGGGGTTCTAGAGCATCTGAATCAGATTGGGCAACAGACAGTTCAGGCTTAGCCTTCTTGAAATTTCTTTTTTGATGCAAGCAGGATGTCAAGAATCCAAGGGTTGCAACATCTTGGTTTGTGCAAAGTGCATCAGACACTGGGTTTCTAAGTGTGTTTAGCAAGGAAATTTCAGTATGGAGGGGCTCAGGAACAAAGGACAGACAGATCTCACAGTTTTTGTAATCGTGTTCACCCCCTAGACAAAATAGGCACTGAGAGTGAAGGCCCTTATAAAGTACATTTCTATCACAGTCATACTTCCCTCTCTTAGCTGATATTAAAAAGAAGTTATGTACTCACCATAACATTCTGTGTGTGTTGTCCATCTTGCCTTCATTCTTAGCAGGTTGGGTTTGGATCCGATCCTCGGATCCGACTTGGCCTTATACAAAAGCTTGAGGTCTTCCACTAGCTCATGGCTAAAACCCTACTCCATCATGCACTATGAGAGCTCCCTAGATCTTGTTTGCAGATAAAAGAGACTACTAAAAAAGGGTCGCATAATACCTAATAGAGCAATCAAGAAGGTCAGAGAACATTAATAGCCAAATGCAACAACTCAGTCTTCCAAGAGCAAAGGGCTGGGGGTAGGATGTAAGAATGAAGGCGAGATGGACAACACACATGGAATGCTATGGTGAGTACATAACTTCTTTATGGGATGTTGTCCTATCTCGCCTTCATTCTTAGCAGGTTGGGACAGTGTCTCTAGCACCATCTTTCTTGGTTGGCTCAAGGAAGAATATTCTTCAAAACTGTGGAACTAAAGGAGGCCCTGTTCCTGGAGGCCAAATCGACTTTGTAATGAGTGATAAAGGTATGAGGCTTTGACCACATTGCTGTAGCACAAATGGTATCAATAGGTAGTCTAGCCCTAAAGGCGGAAGAGGTTGCAATGGCTCTTGTAGAATGACCTCTAACTTTACGGGACAAGTCTTTACTCTGAGATTTATAAACGAAGGTTATATAATCTGACAGCCATTTTGAAAGTGTCACTTTAGAAACTGGAGCACTTTTTCTTAAATCTGAAAAGAATACAAATAATTGATCAGATTTTCTGAAGTCCTTAGTCCTATGTAAGTAGAAGCGTAATTGTCTATGTACATCAAGTTGGTGCAACATATATTCTGGCTTATTCTCATAGCTGGGGGAAAAACTGGTAGTTCTATGGACTGGTTCGAATTAGATTCTGAACATACTTTGGGTAGAAAGGAAGGGTTTGTTTGTAAAGATACTCCGTCTCTGTGGAAAAGCATGTAGGGGGGCTTTATTGACAATACTTGCAGCACTGACACTCTCCTGGCAGAAGTAATAGCTATCAAAAGAATTGTTTTCCAAGTCAGACATTTGAGATCGCAGGATGAAGCAGACACGAATGGGGAAAAATCAAATGGGCTAAGACAAAATTCAAGTCCCATGGTGCTGGAGGGTCTTTGATAGGAGGTCTTAATAAAAAAGTACCTTTCAGAAAGTGTCTGCATAGTCTGTGGGACATCACATTGAGGCCTGATTCACTTAAATGGAAATTAGACAATTGAACTCGAATCGTAGCTGCAGCTGCGCCTTCAATGAATAGTTCTGCTAAGAATTGTAGAATGAAAGCTACTGGGGCAGAAAAACGGTCAATGTGATTATTTAAAGCTCAGAAGGAAAATCTTTTCCATTTGCTTCTATAAATCTTTCTCATTGAAGCCTTATGAGACAAAATCAGGATATGTTTTACTGAAGGAGAAAGGTTGGGGAGCCTGGCTGTGGTTGAAATTGGAGCAGCCAAGCTGACAATTTGAGAGTTTGAAGGGAGGGGTAGAGCATCCCTAATGCATGAGTCAGGAGGTCCAGAACTGGGTCCAGAATCCAAGGCTCCTCCTGGAGATGAGGCCACAAGAAGGGGAACCAGATATGACAAGGCAAATATGGGGTGATGAGCATCAAGTTCCTTCCTAAGTAACTGGCTTTCTGAAGAACTTTGGGTATCAACGGAAAGGGAGGAAAAGCGTAGTGGAGACCCAAGGGCCAAAAGTGAACAAGTGCATCATTTGGGACTCTCCCGAAGAAGGGATCAGGGCAAAGTAGCTGCTGCATTTGGTGTTTATGGATGTGGCAAAAAGGTCGCAGGAAGGCTAGCCACATTTGTAGAAATTTTTTTCTGCCACTTCTTGTTTTAGGGACCACTCATGAGGCATCAGAATCGCTCTCCTGAGTCTGCCTGCAATCAAGCTGGATTTCCTTGGGATGCAGGTTCCTATCAGAAAGCATTGAGAGGAGATTGCCCAGTGCCATACTCTCAGGGCCCTTTGACAAAGGGGATAAGATCTGGTTCCTTCTTGTTTGTTTATATACCATACAACTGACATGTTATCTGTCTGTATTGCAATAGTCCCCAGTGGAAGACAGTCCTGGAATGCTTGCAACGCTAAAAGCACTGCTCTCATCTCTAGGACATTGATATGGGCCTCCTGATCCTGCCATGTGCCTTGGACTGTCTTTCCCAGATAATACCCTCCCACCCTATCTGGGAAGTGTCCATGGTCACTGTGGCTAATGGTTGGGGAAGTACAAAGGGTCAACCTAAAGTCACATGAGTGGAGTCTAGCCACCAGCAAAGATCTTTTTTGGCAGATTCCATTAGCAATATCTTGTGGGACAAGGGCAGTTCTTGCATCGACCATTGAGTGGAGAGTAGCCACTGGAGAATTCTCATGTGCAGACATGCTAATGGGATCAAGGTTATTGCCACTGCCATGGTCCCTAAGACTTTTAGAACTGTCTTTGCTTGTACTTTTTTCTTGGGAAGGAGATTCAAGACCTGATGTTGAAGAACTCTTACCCTTTTGGAGGACATTTGGCAATTAGTTTTGTTGTATCTAGTTCTGCTCCTATAAAAACGATATGCTGAGATGGCAGCAAGGCAGATTTTTCGTAGTTTATTGTGATCCCTAAGTGACAGCAGAGCTGCAAGGTGGTGTTTCTCATTTGTGTTAGTAGATGCTTGGTGGTGGCGGTTAAGAGCCAGTCATCTAGGTATGGAAACACTCATAATCCTAGGCATCTCAATTGAGCCACGACTACTGCCATACACTTGGTGAACACTCTGGGGGCTGTAGTGAGGCCAAAGGGCAGAGCTCGAAACTGGTAGTGGCTGGCTCCCAGCCATAAGTCCAGGTGTCTTCTGGATCACCTGTATATTTTTATATGGTAGCACGCATCCTGGAGGTTTATCAAGCACATTCAATTGTCTTGTCCCAGAAACGGGGGTATTGACTGCAGTGGCATCATCCAGTACTTTGATTTTATTTTTTTACAGATTTGTTTAGTTTGCTGAGATCCAGAATTGGTCTCCAGTCCCGTTTTTTTTTTTTTGGAACTAAAAAGAACCTTACGTAAGTTCCAAATCCTATTTGGTCTGTGGGAACTGTTTGGAATTTCTAGAGTTCCCTGTTCCCTTTCACTGGGTGGAATGTCCAGGATCTTTTTTTGTGTTTGGGGGGAGAAAGGAAAAAGGCATGGAGTAACCTGTGGATATGATGCTTTGTACCCACTTGTCTTCGTTATTGTCAGCCAGGCTTTTAGGTACAAAGATAAACAGCATCCAACTGCCTCCAGAGATGGAAAGGTTGGCCTCCTTTCAGGAACACTGAAAGGGCTTACCAAAGGAGGATTCCAGGACACGCTGATTCTGTGGGCCCCCTCTGCCATGTGGTCAGAGTCTTCCAGTTCCAGTTCCCCCTCTGCCCCTGAGGGAAGAATCACCACGTGTGTCCTGGAAAGCTTTCTGTGTTTTTCAAAACCACATTTTCTCACTACCTTTCTGACCTTTGGGGTAAGGTCTGGTAGGTGGGGGAAAATGGACTGTTCATACCTCGTTAGTGTGTCCTTGACTTTAGGCCTGAACAGGGAAGAGCCATCAAATGGGGCATTCACAAAGGAAGATTTAAAGGGCTCTGCAAAGTCACACAAGCGCATTCAGGAAAGTCTCCTTAGGGAAATTCCTAAACCCGCTGCTCTGCTCGCTCCACCCAACAACAATAACAAACAACAATAGCAATAACAAGAACCTAACTTAGATGAGGTCCAATAGAAACGGAAAAGCCCTCTAACTTAAACGGGCTAAGGCAGCTCTCTTAATTTAAATGAAGCAACCCTGAGGAATCAATAGGAGAGAACAGGAAAGGAAAAGGAAACAGGCTTTTAAAAATTAAGTTTAAAGCCGGGATAGAGGGGAAAAAGGCTTTACGGAGAAAACGACAGCCAACAGCAGTTAAACCTCAGGGAAAAAAAACGGAAACACACACAATTCACTTTAGGAATTACTAAGTAGAAAAACACAGCTAGAAATAACTAACAATTTTTCTCAAATACATGAAGAAAAAAATCTACTTAGCCAGAGCCAGTAGGAAGAGCACCCGATCTTGTTTAGTGGCAAACAAGATCTGGGGAGCTCTCCTAGTGCATGATGGGATAGGTTTTTAGCCACAAGCTAGTGGAAGAGTTTGAGCTTTTGTATAAGGCCGAGTCGGATCTGAGGATTGGATCTAAACCCAACCTGCTAAGAATGAAGGCAAGATAGGACAATATCACTTCAAATCTTTTAATGAAAGATACAAGAAAAGAGAGGTCCCCCAACAGGGCACTTATCTGAATATGAGAAGGCAATGGTAACAGCCAACAACAAGGTAGAAAGCAGACCAACAGGAGAGAAGATCCCATGTTTAGATTAGCGGCAAGTCTGTCTGAGGATCTTACGTCCACAGACTTAGGTCATATGCTGGACATATGAGCGTATGTAAAGTTTTTGGTTTTGGTGCACCAGCTGGACAATCAGTTTACTTCAGAGTGATAACCAAATAGTAGTGGAATACTGCAAATGTGATCAAGGAAGGATATCATCATTTTCCTGCTGCTGGGACTTGGTTTAATAGGTGTGCCAACCTCTGTAGAAGAAGACGGAAAGAACCACTGAGCAACTACAATTACTTTCAGGATAATTAACACGCCTTCCCCTGACCACCCTACTGATTTATTCATTTCTCACAGAGGTAAAAGACCACAGGCCCATGCATCTCCCTAGAAGGTAAGAGTCAAGCTCTGAGAAAGTTGCCATTGCAGTTATGACTTTTTTGCTTATGTGCCTAACTCCCCTTGCCTTTACTGTGACTCTCTAGTGCTTGCTTAAAGGGTATGCATGGATGCTTCCATGTATACTGATCATGGAGTATTACAAGCCAGTAGGTGGAAATGTGGTCCTCTAACGCACTGAGAGCAACTAATCACAGCCCCTACTCCTGAGGTAAGAGAGCTGACACCAGTCATTCTTATTTCACCTCCCCCAGCCCAGCTTCTCCGAGGCCAAAGCTACTAGTTGAACCTGTGTCTTCTTGTGCAAACATCACAGCTTTATTCTTCTTTGCCAACAAAGCTAGCCCAGAGTGCCTTCTTCCTGTATGTTGCTCATTTCTTTTTTTTTAAGGTTCTCAATACCCCACTGACCATCTATTCTTAGCCTTTTGGCCACTCAGTATACCCATCTGTTCCCAAAAACTGAGAGCTCCACGGTCCATACATTTTTCCAAGACAGGAAAATGAACCTGAGGTGAAGGCCATCATCCAAGTATCAGGAATTAGGTCCACCAGCTAATCCCTCCCCATGGTGGCTTAACAGCTCATGAATACTACAACACATGCCTACCCCTCATAAGAAGGGCATGGCTGCTGTGTAGGCTTGCTAGGCTCATTGCTGCATGTGATATACCTACCCTCTCGCAAGAATCACCAATGCAGCAAGCTAAACCAGCATTCTCCCTTTCAGGATGGACAAACTAGGTATCAAGATGTTCACTCCCTCCAACCCACCTGGTTCCTATAGCTCCTGTATCACTACATAAAGCCAAGACATCTTGGGCAGAGTCAAGTCTTTACCCCTCTTTATGACAGGGTTGGGGTTTCTGTGCCCTTTTCCTGAAAAGGCATCTTGACCTTCTCCCATATCACAGGTTCAACACATTTCTTATTTCATTTCTAAGGACCTAAATCTTCTCTCAGTATGAAAGAACTATAATGTTTTTGTCCATGATATTTTGTAGCTTGTTTGAATTTCCCCACAGTATTCACATTCTTTAAAGTTATCAAAAGGGCCACGACAGGAAAAAATACTGACTAGGAAAGGGATGTCTGTTGAAAGTCCAAGAAGTGTAAACATAATCCAGAGTACAGCGAGACATTGTATTGACTATAAGAAGTATATGCTAATTCTGACACTGTTGGCACATATAAGTACCATGAAGTGCCACCCCCCAAAAAAATAATGTAAAGTGCAGCACAAAGTTTCAGAATGTATTTATTTTGTTATGTAGGCAAGTGAACTGATCTGAGAACTCTTTTTAGCTATGAATCTAGCTACTTAGGCAACTTATTAACTACGACAGACATCAGAATATAGACATTGGTACAACTACAAAAATACAACAGCAGAATATAAGCATCACTAACAGACATGATAATGTGAACACCATTATAACTACAAACAAAACAAGCAGAATATAAATATCATTTCGTGTCCAGTAACGATGTAAAATACAAACATTTTACACAGCATGCAATATATTAACCTCAGCAGTAAGGGAATAACATAATTAAAACATGGAAAGAGGTACAGCAAAGGGGTTTCCCACAGCATGTGGTCAGGTACATATTTATATCATCAAAACACACTGAAAATAACTAGTATGCCATTTAGAGGTTGAACTTACTTGAGCCTGGCCTGAACAAATGGAATATGGTCTATGTCTTATAATTACAAATGGTTACATGCATCTGCATAAGTAGAAGATACACAAATGCTAGGGTTTAATTCTGTATGAATTTATATTTTTTGTCAGCAATATAGTTTAAAGTTTGAAATACAAGGACTGATTGAGTTGGTTTGACAATAAGTAATAATTAGAAATGTAGGTGACAAAATTCTGTATAGAAAATTAAATAATACAGAGCAAATTATATTTAATTTAGCTGTGCAGTAAACGTTTCTGCAAGGAGGACAGAAGCATGACATACTTGAAACCAGAAAGAAGAACTGAACATGGACCAGTGCAGGACAAAAGGAGTTATCTGCATTCGTACACTAGTAAACACCAGAAAAAGCCTGTGTTCATCTCTGAAGGGGAGGAAACTACTGCTTTTGGAGTTTCAGGCAAGCAAAAACTGGAAGATGGGATACCACACTGAAGACCAACAGATATGTTCTGTAGTGGTAAACTAATATACATCTTGTATCTAATTATATGATGTCACTTGGGCTGTGTCTGCAAATGGTCCTTTGTGATTAATGCATTACCTTGGTAAACAGATATAAATAAATAAAAAAATAATACATAAAGAAATTAAGATAATTCGATTAGGTAAATGTCCTTGCTTAAAAGTGAGTGAAAAGTGGGTTTTTAAGGTACATATAATGTATGCATTTAAATGTTTTCAGCACTTTTCCACTAATACAGCTGCAGTGATGCTATACATTTTGGCAGTGGCACAAAAATGTTTTTCAAAGTGAAAAACTAAAGCGATACAGACTGGTACAGCACGATCTGGAAGTATGTACAAAACCGGACAAATTCAAACTATACAAAGGACTGAGTATGCCTTAAAGTGATGAGTTTCATAAGACTTTCATGTGAAAAAAGTGTGGCCTTGAACCTCTGACTGCTTATACGTTCATAGGTAAATACTAGGCCGATCACCACCCAGCGCCTGTGTAAGGCTAGCTGCCTAATCCAACCCAGATGTGTCCATATGTAACATGGGCATCTATTTGGAGGGGGGATCATAGTTAGGAGGGTGCTAAAGGTTTAATGGGGGGCTATGTTAGTTAAGGAATACTTATTATCGGCCTCCATCTATCAACAGACATAGGAGCCAGATGGGGGTTGAATTTTTGATTTCCCATCCAATAATCAAGGTTATGTTTGAATAAGTTAGAGATGGACTCTGCTTCCCATGGATGGGGAGCCTATTCCGGAGTGTGGAGATACTTTGAGACACATATCTATCTCGCCAGCATGTTCTATATGTTGTAAGCAAAGTTTAAATTCTTGGATCTAGTGTTTCTGATGCTGTTCATTTTGTGGATGTGCAAAAAGTCCATCAGGGCTAGCTATGAGGATGCCTTATATGCCAGGCACAGACTGCCTCTCAATAACCTGTAGGAGACTGAATATACAGACAGGGCTTTAAGATAATCTGCATATAACAATGTGTTAATACTCTGACTTTTCTTGGTGAAGAACCTTTGTGGGTGTTCCAACTGTTGCATATGCCTGGTCACGTATATGTTGAAGGGTGGATTGTACTCAATGATGGGTCTGATGAAGGCTGAGTAAAGTAGTACTATACCCTCCTTGAACCTGGATGCTATAACCTTACTCATAAGCTGGGTGACACAGAATAATTTTACGACTACCTTGGCTACGTGTTGGTCAAAGGCCAGATAACTGTCCACTTATGTTCTCAGACTCCTAACTACTGAGCCAGCTCTTACTAATGAAGTAATTAACTTGGGTGGACTTTTTTCCACAAAAGGCACTATAATGCACTTTCTGGCCCTGAGTTTTAATCCATGGCTTTGGCACCAGTTATTTGTCTGCGTCAGACCCTCTCTTCCAGGATGCTAGTGTCATGGGAGAAATCTATGACAGCTCCCAGTTTGCAGTCATTTGCAAACTTGGTGAGCCTGAGGACACTTGACATCAGCCTTGACCACCGAGAAGTAGATGCCAAACAGGAGTGGGTCCAGCACTGAGCCCCAAGCTACTCCACTGGTGACCGATTTCTTGGTACAGGTGATCTCACCAATCCTGACTTTTTGGGTCCTATCTGTAAGCCTGCTGGCAATCCAGCAAGCTATGCCTATTTTGGTGAGTTTGTCAACAACATCTGAGAGGGAGTGTATCAAACACCTTAGCCGGGTCTAGGTAGGTGGTATGCACTGTTTTCCCCTCATCCCTTGACTTGGTGACCCTCTCAAAGAAGTCTACCAGGTTAAGTAGGTATGACCTTTCATTTGACAAACCAGTGTCTGTAGGTTGCCAATGTCTTTGCTGATAATTTCCAAGACAATTTGTTCCATGGCTTTGCATATTAGACTAGTCAGACTAATGGGTCGATACTTTCTAGGGTTGGCCGATGGACCACCCTTGTTAAGAGGTATAACAGCTGCAGTCCTGCATGTACATGGTACATAGCCTGTTTTGAGGCTGTAGTTGAAAATTGACTCAAGTGATCCTGATAGGTCATGTTTCACGCTATTTAGGAAGTAACCCAGGATACTATCTGGGCCCACTGAGGCTGTTTTTTTTGCCTTAGTGAGTGCCGCCATGACATGCTCCCTGCTAATAATTTGTGTGTGTGTGGGGGGGGGGGTATGCTAGGAAAGACTGGATGGGAAATGGCAGGGGAGAAGTAGTGGGTGAAGTTAGAGCTAAATTTGTCAGCCAGCAGATTCACTATGTCACTCTGCCCAGTGAAGGTGGTACCATTTACCACCGGTTCAGCACACTGCTGTATACTACCTTCAGACATAGGTGTAAAAGGCCTTGTGGCTGTCTTTATCTTGAGAGGTTATCCTGACCTAGTAACTGGACTTGTTGCATTTAATTAGTTTTCTTAGTTTCCGGTTTAGTTTAATTAGTGAGCTCTTGTCATTATAAGAGTTACTCTTTCCGATTTTAGTCATGATTTTTTATTTATTTTTTGTTATATAAACCAAGGTCAGGAATCCGGAGATGAAAGCGAACGATGAATACCAAAACCAACAAAATGGTTCGCTGTGGAGAACCAAATAAGGGTACAGACCAAGTACCAAGGAGATGTTTTTATTGTCCAAATACCCAAACGCTTTTACACAAAATACATTTTCAAAAATCTTCATCAAAGGCAAAACAGCAAATCAACAATGTACTCCACTTAAATAAATCCATCAAACCAGCAATAAACCAATAGTTTCATTGAAACAATTATGTGTAAACGTTTCAATTAAGAATAATTTGAAACTAAACATCAGTCTTTCACTGGTATGAATAAAACACAAGTTACAAAAACCATCATAATATATAAAAACATAAAATAATAAGTATATGTGCAGATATAAATAAGAACAATAATAATAAATTATTAAATTATTATAATGTAAAGTTTAAAAAATTGTATATATATGTTTATATGCATATGAATAAACGTGAAGCATGAATAAAAACAGTTTCTCAAAATATATAAGCCTATACTGCCCTCTAGTGGCAGATTATAATTTTGCACTCCTCAACTTTAAAACTGGCATTATAGATATCATGTCATTGAGGCCAGGAATC
Source organism: Protopterus annectens (assembly GCF_019279795.1). Classification (NCBI taxonomy): domain Eukaryota; kingdom Metazoa; phylum Chordata; order Ceratodontiformes; family Protopteridae; genus Protopterus; species Protopterus annectens. The sequence goes on from NC_056729.1 coordinate 770,465,456, forward strand.
TTAGTGGCTTCTAATATAATCTGCCAATATAACTCTCTATATTCTAGTTTGGTTTCCCACATACCTCCCCTAATTTCTTTTGGAACCACTTCGATAACAAAAAAACTGAAGGAAGCTAATGGACAGTTGAGAATATGTCTAAAAAGTGCATTATTCATGTTCTCCTTTTTCATTTCGTAATAATGTTCATATATCCTCATTTTAAGCTTCCTTTCGGTTTTTCCAACATAAAAAGACCCACAGGAGGAACACAAAGCTAAATAAACCACACCATTTGTATTACAATTGGAAAACGTGTGGCTCTTAATATACTTATTCCTACTGGGTATAAAGATACTGGAACAATTTGTAACATGTGGACATTGGCAACATGAACCACATTTGAAAGTCCCCTTTTTTCTAGATGAAAATTCTGATCTAGAACCACCACCAAACTCAAATAATCTCTTAAAATTCGTGTCCCTCCTGTAAATGAACCTCAATGGTGGACTTTGAATTTGTTTCAATTCTGTAATCTGAAGGAAACGATCCCATTCCCTAGTAACTATTTCTTTAATATTACCTGAATCACCTGTGTAGTCCATTATATATGCTCCATCATAACTAGAGATAGAAGCAGAATCATTTATGTATGGGTTCGATAATTCATCACGACCTAAAATCGGTGCAAACTTCCCTTTCCTACCCTCAGCCACTTCTTCAGTAATGTCATAAATAAGATTGTCCGGGTAACATCTGCGTGACAACCTCTACTTCTTTTACAAAATCCTCTTCCTCTGAAGTAATTCGACTAATTCTGACTAACTGTCCTTTAAATAAATTTTTTTTCTAAAAAAATGGATGACCACTACTGTAATGAAGGTATGAATTTGAAAAAGTTTCTTTCCTAAAAACTTTGGAAGAAAAAGAGTGGTCCAATTTGGTCAAGGAAATGTCCAAATAAACTAATTCCTGACTGTTAAAAGTGTACGTAAAATCTAAAAATTCAGTGGTTCCTTTGATGTATTTGAGAAATTCTAAAAACCTTTCTTGAGAATCATCCCAAAAAATAACAATGTCGTCAAGAAAGCGTTTATATAAACACCAGCAATTGGAAAACTCACAGTTAATAACAAATAGTTTCTCCCACCAGGACAAAACAATGTTTGCATAAGTAGGGGCACATTTTGCCCCCATAGCTACCCCTCTTTCCTGTTTAAAAAATTCCCCCTCAAAATACATGAAATTGTTTTTAAGTACTGTTTCCATAAGTAATAGACAGGTAGTAAAATCACTGGAATCAAAATTACCACTCTCCCTCATACTTTCCTCAAGCCATAAAAGACCTGTTTCATGAGGAATAGAACCAAAAAGGTCTACTATATCTAGGGTAACAAACAATATATTGGGATTAAAAAATTCAGGTTTTACCTGTCTAAGAAAATCCCATGAATCCTTCAAAACAGTGATTCCATCATTTGAGAGGGATTTTAATTTGACATCTAAATATTTGGCTAGAGGAGTTGTCATGGACCCCTCAGAAGAAACTGTGAGTCTTAAAGGTGGATCCGAAGGGTCCTTATGGACCTTCGGAATTCCAAAAACTGAAGGTGTCCTGGGGTACTTGTTATACAAAAAATTAAAAATGTCCAAATCTATAGTCTTCCAATAACAGGTAGGTTATACTAAACATCCTTACACATGTTTAAGTCTAGGTTTTACTTGAAGTGTATGTAGAGCTTTAGGATGACAACACATCTGTTCTTTTCCTTCACTGTGTGCAGAGAAGTACTTGAATCACCAAGTAAGCTTTTCCCAAGTAGATTACCTGTAGATTGTTATCTTTTGCTTTCATGCAACTTTTTACCCATTGGAAAAAATGTTGTTAGAGACCACTTCACTAGAACCATGGCTACTTCCACTGCTTGCTTCAAGAATGTTTCCATTACAGGTATCTGCACTGTGACCATTTACGCATTACTACATACTTTCCCCAAGCGTTATGTTTTGATAGTGTCGTCAGGAATAGGTCTTCCCGTGGTACCGCTATATTGTAGGATTCAGGCTTCTGAACCTGTTCTTTGTGTTGTTTTTATAGCTTTTTCCATCAATGTGGTTACTGCTTGTGATTCATCCCATTTATTGTACACGTCAAGTTGGGTCCCTTTTTAGAACATTTGAAGCAGTAGGAATGCATCTGCTGAATCTAACATCTCAAGCTTTCCATAATGGGTCACAAATACCCTCCTGTTGTCATTTTATGCTTGGATGGCCTTCTTATCTAGTCTTGTCTTTTGGCATTATGTATGAGGTGGGCAAGTATATACTTGTGTGTTATATGTTAGCAATGCAAGTTCTCATCATTGTTGTGTTTTGATATGTAGCAAGCGTGGCTGCAGAAGAACTAGTGAGCTCAAAAGCTGAGCATGCTTATGCTGTTATTGTATGTATGTTGGCATGAATAAATGTGCCTCAGGCTCAGGAGTGTCTGAGAAAAAAACAAAATTGTGCTTAGTTGTAGGACCCATGAAGGAGAGTCCATTTTTAAAGCAACTGAAATGCTGAGAATTGTTGAAGAATACATTATTTTAACCATACCTTACTTAATACATCAAACTGAGATCTTTTCCAGGCTTTACAGAGTGAACATGTATTACACCACATATGAGCTTTGCCTCCACTAACAAAAGAATGCAATACACACTTGTGCTCTCTTTTTAACTTAACCCATTGCCTCCAATGGAGTTTTGGAAGTCTGCACTGTTACTTCCAATGTGCTTGGAATCAATTTATGTCCCCATATTTCAAACAAATGGTCATATCATGGGAACTATAGGGATTAGGGTTACTAAAGAAGTATAAATTGCAAATGGTGCACCACAAGTTATTTTTATAGTGGTAATATTCTTTACGCTGTAGGTGTTAAACTGTATTTAGTAGGTCACAGTAAATTTAGTAAATATTATGTTTGTAATATTCTGTAAAAAAAACTTACATTATCTCAGTAACCACTCAAATTGCACACAGTTAAACTGTATTTAGTAGGTCACAGTAAATTTAGTAAATATTATGTTTGTAATATTCTGTAAAAAAAACTTACATTATCTCAGTAACCACTCAAATTGCACACAGTTTACATACTTGCCATTAAGCAGCAATTTGTTCATCCATCTGAGAGCTTTCTTATGAGGCTAAGCAGATGTTCTTCATGTTTCACTGTTGCAGTCCTGACTTGTGGGATTTTCCGTCGTGAAAGCCCTCGGCTGGCCCGACTACCAAATTCTTTGCTCCTCCTATGACTGGCAGACTCCCTAACCGATGTCAGTACACATGGGTATATAGGGAGCCAGCCTATGTCATGAAATCAGTCTTTTCTTGCCGCTGGAGTCCGAAGCAGTGTTTTCAGTACATCAGTCGGTTTGCACCAGAGATGTCATCGGAAAGATAAGTACACCATTGGGGAACTCTTTTCTTTTGCTTTAAACTCATGTTAAATAAATTAAATATTTGTCTCTGCTGTGGTAAGCACATCCCGCACAGAGACTTCTACTCACTTTGTGTCATTTGTTTAGACCCGAATCATGATGTCCCTAGTTGTTGCTTTTGTGCTCACTTTAACGCTAAACGATTAGATGTAGGGCCAAGATTTTAACTAGATACGTTAGTCTTGAATCTTCTCATCAGCATCTGATGGCGTCTGCTGGTCGTCCAGAGATTCAGCAGCCTAGCCATAAGAGGGGAAAAAGAAAAGAGACCCAAGCTTAGGCCCTCGGACAACAACCAGGCCCCATTTGTCTCTCCCTATAGGCTTGTGTTTGTTGAAGAAGGTGAGGTGCATTCGCAGCCCCTTTCTCTGTCTGAGTTGGTGAGGCAGGCCTCTGTCGAGACCCATTCAGAGTGTGACATGCCACTGGGTCCTGTACATCTGCGCAGACCCTTGCTTTCAGCTCATTGCTTGGGTCTGGGGCTGCTCAGCAGGCCTTGGCGTCTGAAGAGCACTCTGTTCCCGGTGATTACTCTTTGCAGCTTTGGCCAACACTGGTTCATCTTTCTTCCAGAGAGGCAGGCAAGAAGATATCAGATGACCCTAGGCCCACGGCCAAAGCAACTCCTAAGAGAAGTACTGCTGCAGGGCCTTCATCTAAGTCTACTGGCTCCCTTTCTCAAGGATACCAACAGGACTTAATTAGAATAACAGAAGATCTGATTTCCATAGTTAGGTCTAGACAAGTGAGTGGAGATGTCTCCCCAGGTAAAAGGAAAACAGATCCTACTTTGGAAGCTTTCCCACCCCGTTTTAAATCTGCTGAGGAATCAGAATTAGAGGGATCTGGTTCGGATGAAGGACCCTGTCTCACATCTTTTGAGGATTCAGAGGGGAATCTGCCCTTGGCCTCCCCCCATAGAAGATATCACCTTTGGAGAGACTCTCCATGCTATGCGGGAACATTTTCAGTGGGAGGCACTGAGAGTGAGAGAGTTCCTGGAAATGCCAGAGCACAAACCTCTTGCTATTCCACCCATTTTAGAGGTCGTTGAGGATGTGTTCCAGGCTTCCTCCTTGAATCATGTGTCTCTTCCTTTGGCCCCTCGTAAACCGGACAGGTTCTGCAGGGTGCAGGATTCCCATAAGTACCTTTTTAAAAACCCCATCTGCTGATCCAGAGGTGGTCACCCAGGACCCAAAGAGGCTAGAGCCAGTTCCTCTAGAAACCCTTTACCTATGGATAAAGACAGCAGAGCCCTTGATAGATTTGGGAAAAAGTTTATACTTAAGCCACCCTTACTGTGCATGCTCTCATCTGCCAATTCCACACAATTAAATATCAACAAACCATTCTGGATCAGATAAAACAGAAGGTCTCTTCTTTAGAGGATAATAAGCTCTCTAAAGAACTTTTGGATCTGTGCCATTCCAGTTCTTAGGTAGTTAGGCATTCTTTACACTGTGGCATTGATGCTGTGGAGGCTTCTAGGTGGGCAGCTGTAACTGGCTCAGTGATTAGGAGTTATGCATGGCTTAGGGAACAACTCTTTCTGACCATGTTATATCTAATCTTCTGGATGCTTCCCTTGACAAGGAATTCCTCTTTGGACCTAAAGCTGAGGTTGCTCTTAAAAAAAATGGAAGACAAAGCAAAGTCTATGCAGACTGTGAAAAACTTCCTCCATGTCCAGCCTCTTGGGCTTAGCAGGAATTATCCCACAAAACAGTGGTCCTTTCCCTCCAAACCTAGAGGCAGGCAGAGGAAAACCCAGTGGGAAAGTAATCATAAGCAGTGACAGCAGCTGTAGAGATCCAGACAGTCGTCTTCAAAAGCTTCCGTGCAAGGGAGTTCTAGGCCCCAGGTTTCTGCCAGAAAGCATTGACTCACTGACACTGCATCCCCTCCCCTCCCTCCCACCATACACAGGACTAGCAGGAAACCTGTTTCTGTTCAAACAAAACTGGACTTGCATCACTTCAGACAAGTGGGTTCTAGACATTATTTCAAATTGTTGCAAACTCACTTTCAAAGAGCCTTTAAAACACTTAGGCTATCCAGATATTCTTTAGAATCAAAAATCAGAGGCCCTTTTTCAAATCCAGAATTTGCATGCTCAGGGATCAGTGGAACCATTTCCAGAACATCAAAAAAGAAAATGGTTCTACTCCAGGTTATTCCTGGTTCCAAGTAAAGAAGGCTCTTGGTGGACTATCTTGGACCTGTCCAACCTCAATCAGTTTCTCCAGATACCAACATTTAAAATGTTGACACTTCGAAAACTCTTATCCATGAGAGCCCCACAGGCCTTTATGGTTTCTCTGGATTTAAAGGATGCCTACCTGCACATCCCAATTCAAGAATCACTCAGAAGCTTTCTTCAGTTCAGAGCATGTTCCAGTCAGTATCAATTTTCAGCAGTGTCCTTTGTGAAAATCCTTGGAGCAGTAGACAAGCCAAAGTGTCTGGCCCCTGTAATTGCCTTCTGCAGGACCAGTGGGATTCAGATATACCCCTACCTGGATGATTGCCTGATACAGGCCATAAATTTATCAAAGCTTCACAAGGATCTTAAATTTTACTCAAGACCTCCTGTCCTCCCTGGGCTTCATGATAAATCTGCAAAATTCAATACTGTTCCAACCAACAGGATAGTCTTCCTGAGGGCATACCTGGACTCTTCATTTACAAAAGCCTTCCTTCCCCCAGACAAGTTTTCCTTTCAGATCCACTACTTTCAAAGCATCCAGCAGAAACAATCCATCTCGGCCAGAGCGTTTCTCTGGGAAGTGGGATACTTGACATCTTGCATCTTCATGGTTCCCCGGCTAGGCTGCTCATGAAGAAACTATAGTGGTACCTCAAAAATGCATGGTGCCAACACTCTCAGTCCTTAGAGACTGATATACAGTTGATCCCTTGTCTCAAAGAAGAGTTTGGATGTTGGGTAAGGCTTGTACCGAAAATCAGGGCCTTTCATTCAGATTCACTCCCCAGGGTGACACAGTCAAAACAGATGTCTCAGAGACAGCCCTGGGCACTCACTTTCAACACTTCCAATCCCAAGGGAAGTGGGAGGCTTAGTTCAGGGACAGGCACATAAACTCGAAAGAGCTTATGACAGTGCAAAAATGCCTGAAAAAAGCTTTCAAGGAAAAATGGGAATCAGGGGTCCTGCTAGTCAAGACAGACAACACTACAGTAATGTAGTACAGAAACAGGCAGGGGGCACCCACTCTTACCCTTTATGCTGCCTAGCAATGCAAGTCTGGGAAACTGCTCTCTCTCTAGGGTTACACCTCCTGGCACAATATCTTCCAAGAGTTCAAAATACTGTAGCAGATCACCTCAGCAGAAAGGTGATGAACGCCCTACGAATCGCATCTGCATCAGGAATTTTTTCTCAGCATTGCCCAGAAATGGGGAGTCCCACAAATAGAACCCTTTGCCACCAAGGAAAATGCTCAACTGAAAAAAATTACGTTCCAGGACCAAAAAGGAATCAGCCTGGAGAATAGACACCTTTTCCTTTCCTTGGACTCATCTCTTCATTTATGCAGTCCCTCTCTTACACCTACTACCTCAAGTGCTTCTAAAGATAAAGGAGAGCCCAAGGGCAATACTGATAGCCCCTGACTGCCCAGGCAGCACTGGTATCCTCTGCTTCTTGAACTAACCAACTGGAGTCCATGGCTACTCAATCAAGAGAGATGACCTTCTCTCTCAGGACAAGGGGAGGATGGTGTACCCCAACCTGCAGACGCTCATCCTTTCAGCTTGGATAATCCCACAGTTTTCAGCAACAAGCTTAACCTATGCAAACTGAACCAGGACATTCTTAAGGAATCATTAAGGCCTAGCACTAGGAAATCATACTCAGCTAAGTGGAAAAGATGATGTTCATCGTGTTTTACTGTTGCAGTCATTACTCTTGGGTTATCCTGCTGGCAGGCTACCCTCAGTCAGCCAGAATTCCAAAGTCTAGGTCCGGCGTCAGTTGCTGTCGCCTCCTCCCTGACGTCAGTGCGCCAGGGGTATAAAAGATGCAGCCGACACCATTTTCTTCAGTCTTTCTTACCGTGCGGTGCCCGAAGCAAAAGCAGTTTGCAAGTGCCGGTCGGCCGACTCCTGAGATTTTCAAATCTGAATTTCAGAACCGAAGTCTTCATTAAGGCTAAGTACACCATTGGGGAAACTTTTTTCTTGCTCCAGACCGATGTCAGAAAAAGTTAACAATTGTATTTCTTGTGGGAAGCAAATACCTCATAAGGATTTTCACTCTTACTGTATTCCTTGCTTAGGCCCTGATCACAACGTTGCTAGCTGTCGGTTTTGTGCTAGATTTAACCAACGCACTATCAAGCATCGGTTCGATTTTGCATTTCATTACTTTGGCCGAAGATTTAATTATATAATGCCGTCAGACCAGCCAACAACCGGAGTTTACAAAAAACGCAAGGACAAGGAAAAGGATAGGCATCCGAGGTCCAAAACTGACGACGAAGCCTCTGCTAGGCCAGTCGCCGGTTCTCAGTGAGGCGCTTTCGCAGCCCCTGGCACCCGCTACCTCAGAGCCACAGGCCACTTCCGACTCCCACGTGGAGCCGACTGGGCCTCTGGAAACTCAAGGTATTGGACACTCGGAAATCATTCCCTCAGATGGATCTGGAGCCGCTGAGCAGGCATCGGTTTCTGAGGGTGTCTTCAGACCTACACAACTATATATTAAGCCATCTTCAGCTTCAAAGACAAAGACTAAAGCAGCTCTAAAGACAAAGAAACAAGTACAGCATTCTCCTTCTCAGACTTCCATGCCTAAAAAACAGATGCTCAAAATGGCCGAAGACCTAATTACTTTGATCAGGGGTTCCCATCCTCCTCCTGATAAGAGGCCTAGGCAAGAGACAGAGTATGATTCTTCTGATCAGGTTTCTATTTCCTCTGATTCCTCTTCTGAACAGGATTACTCCATGCTTCCCTATGAGGATTCTGATGCTGAAGAATCCATTCCTTCAGCCTCTCATAGGTTCATAGTTTCATAGGTAGGTACTAGGCTATTGGCCCCAGGGCCTATATAAGCCTAGCCAAAGGTACCCTGGCTTTCGCCATCCAAGAAAATTATTTTCCTGTGCCACTGTCGAGCAGAGCCACAGAAGTGATCCCCGGGGTGAATTTCCTATCTCCCATCCAATCATCAAGATTTTTCTTGAACAGTGCTAATGAGGAGCTTTGTTTGGTATAGATAGGTAGTTTGTTCCAGAGTATGGGAAGTCTCTGGGACAGGAATCTATCCCTCCAGCATGTTCTGTTTATTGTGGTGACGAGGTTTAGGTCCCTAGAGCGTGTAGCTCATAGGGATTGGGATTTCTTTAAGTGGAGCATGTCTAAAAGCTCTGGGTTTGACATAGCTTTGTGTGTTAGGCAGAGATCGCCTCTGAGTAGGCGATATGCAATGGAGTAAAGCTGCAGTTTTTTGAGACGGTCTGCATAGGGCATCTCTTTGAGGCCGGTAATCCACTTTGTGAGGTATTTCTGTGGCCTTTCCAGTTGGTGTAGATGTCTTATGAGGTACATACCAAAAGGAGCATTGTATTCTATAATGGGTCTAATGAGTGACGAGTAGAGGGGAACAATGACCTCTTTTTTCCTGGATGAGAAACCTTTTGTGATGAGGTGTGCCATATAGAAGGATTTCCTGACTACTGTGGCGATGTGGTTATCAAAGGAGAGACTACTGTCCACCTGTGTCCCAAGGTCTCTTATCACACTTTCGGTGTTAAGTAGACTACTACCTATGTGGTAGTTCATGGGTACTGAGTTTTTACCAAAAGGAATGACAATGCACTTTTTGGCATTGAGCTTGAAGCCATAGCTTTGACACCAGGCATCTGTCTCAGCAAGGCCCTTTTGTAGGATGTCCACATCTTTTGGAGTTTTGATTATGGCTCCTAGTTTGCAGTCATCTGCGAACTTCGTTAGCCAAAGACCTTCTGTGTTGGCCTGTACTTCAGAGAAGTAGATACCAAACAGGAGAAGACCCAGGACTGAACCCTGTGGTACTCCACTTGTCACTGGACTGAAGCTGGATTTGGAGTCTGCTACTTTCACAGTGTGGGTTCTATCAGTGAGCCAGTTGGCAACCCATCTTGTGACATAGGGATTTATACCTAGTTTAGTGAGTTTATCTATAATTCCAGAGTGGGGGATGGTGTCAAAAGCCTTGGCGAGATCTAGATAGGCTGTGTGAACCACCTTACCCTCATCTACGGCTTTGGTGACTGCTTCAAAGAAGTCTATCAGGTTTAGGAGACATGATCTGCCTTTTACAAACCCGAACTGGGTGGGGTCCTGAGTTTGGAGATTACCAATGTCATTGTTTACAAGTTCCATGATGATACCCTCCATAGCCTTGCAGACCAGGCTCGTTAGGCTAATGGGGCGGTAGTTTCCGAGGTCTGTGGTGGCTCCCCCTTTGTGGAGTGGGATAACTGTTGCTGTGCGTCATTCAGTGGGCACATAGCCTGAGGTGAGGCTATGATTGAACGTGGTACTTGGGTGGGGTGCCAGTTCGTTCTGTAGTTCATGTAGAACACAGCCTGGGATGTCGTCAGGTCCCATGGATGCTGTGTTCTTGGCTTTGGATAGTGTGTTTTTTACCTGTGCAGCCGTGATTACAGGAACTTTGCATTCTTCTGGTATAGAGATGGGCCCTTTAGGGGATGACAGAGGGGTAAAGTTAGCACTGAACCTATCTGCCAGGATGTTGGCAATATCCGTTGGTTCTGTATATTTAGTGCCATTGTGCTGTAACTCAGAGCAGATCTGAGTGTTGCCATTGAGATTCTTGACATAGCTATAGAATGCTTTGTGGTTGCCTTTAGAGTCAGTGGCGATTTTGTTTTCATAACTAGCTTTGGAGGATTTTATGACGGATCTCAGCTTCTTACTGAAGCTGACCAGGGAGTTTCTCCAATCATGGGATTTTACTCTTTTTTGCAACATTTTCTTTCTTCTGTTGTAGAGTTTGTTTATGGCAGGGGACCACCAGATTGGCTTCCCTTTTTTGGATGATAGCATCTTGGTTCTGTTAGGGATTGCATGACCCATGCACTCATGTAAGTGCTTATAAAGTGCATTTGTGTAGGATTCAGCAGTCATACCTCTATTGTCCGTCAGCATGGGTGTCGTGAAGTTTGCCACTTCTGTCTTAAGAAGCATGAAGTTGGCTTTGGAGAAATTTTTTACTGTGGTTTCCCTAATGGGGGGTGGGGAAGGGATGTGGATGTCTAGGGTGATTAGCTTATGGTCGGATCTGACCAACGAGGAAGTGACCTCTGGTGTGGAGCACCGGTTGCCCATGTTGGTAATAACCAGGTCTAGGATATTGCTGCCCCTGGTGGGGGCGTGGATAAGTTGGTCCATGGCATTGGAATTTATGAATTCCAGAAAACGTTGAGCACAAGAGTTGGTACATGAGTAGTTTTCCCAGTTAATGGTAGGGTAGTTGAAATCGCCCATTATTAAGGTGTTAGGTTGTACCCTAATATTTTCCAGTGTGTTAAGAAATGAGGAGTGGAAATCCTGGGGCATGGTGGGGGATCTGTAGCAAGCTACAATTTGGATTGCGGTCTTGCCCAGAGTTAGTTGCACTTGGATAATCTCGGATGCAATATGCTGAGCAACTAGCCTGGAGGTGTGGATATCCTTAATGAATATGGACATGCCTCCGCCTTTAGTGTTTCGGTCCAGGTTAGGTAGCCGAAAGGTGTGGTATGAATTATAGCCTGGTAATGCAGGGGTGCTCTCTGGAGCCTTGAACCAGGTCTCTGTCACGGCACAGATGTCGATGTTCTCCATTTTAAGGAGTGCCTTGAGAGAGTGCATGCTGAGGTTTAGACTTTTAGCATTGAGTAGCAATACCCTCAAATTCTTCTTGCCTGTACCTGTTAGGGTGGTGAATTTGTCATTTGAACCTTGCCTAAAAAAGGCACTATAGGGGTGGCTAGAGCCTTAGCCAGTATCCAGAATCCCAGGGGCGACTGGGGCAGGCCATCTCTGGCAAAGCATCGTGGCTTGTCGATCATCTCTCCTTTTGAGGATTATTCTTTTGGAGAAACCCTGCATACCATGAGGGAGCATTGGAGAAACCCTGCATACCATGAGGGAGCATTTCAACTGGGAGAGCCAAGATTATTCTGAATCTAAGAAAAGGCTCAGAGACTTTCTGCTACGTCCTCAGCACAGACCCCTTGCTATTCCACCTGTCCTGGATATTGTAGCTGATGTATTTTCAGAGTCCGGCCTGTCCCCTGACTCTTTACCCCCTGCACCTGCCAAGCCAGACAGGTACTACAGGGTCCCGGATTCTCATAAATTCCTATATAAAAACCCCGCTGCTGACCCAGAAACTATATCTCAGGGTCCCAAAGGGGTTAAAGCTTCCACTGCAAACAAACCTGTCCCCTCTGATAGGGATTCTAGGGCTCTAGACAGATGGGGGAAAAAAAGTCTACACTTCTGCTACCCTGGCTGTAAGGGCTTTAAATTGTCAGTTTCATATGCTTAAATATCAGCAATATTTAACGTCACTGCTTAAACAGAAATTGTTGACAAATACTGAAAGTTCAGGGAACAAGGAATTGCAGGATTTATTGCATGCAGCTGAACAAGTGGGAAAGCATACTTTGCAATGTGGTTATGATTCACTGGAGGCCTCTTGCAGGGCCGCTGTTACAGGTTCTGTTATTAGAAGGCATGCTTGGTTAATGGAACAGAATCTGCCTGATCATGTTAAAGCAAAATTATTAGATGCACCACTACAACATGATACTTTGTTTGGTACTAAAGTAGAAGAGGTGTTGAAAAAAATGGAGGATAAAGCAAAATCCATGCAGACAGTCAAGGATTTCTTACAGGTGCAGCCACCCAGGTTTAGCAGGAACTGGCCCTCTAAAAATTAGTCCTTTCCAGTGTCAGACAGACCACAAAGAGGCAGATACAGGCGTCCCAGAGGCAGATCTCTGCCCTAAGGCTCATACAGGCCTAAACAATGGGGTGTTCATACCTCCAAAAGCGGAGAAGACAAATTACAACCTTACAGGAAGCAGTCCCAATGACTTTCCTCTACCAGATCCAAGCACTTTTCTTTTGGCACCCCCCTTAGGGGGAAAACTAGCACTTTTTTTCATCAAATTGGCAAATGGTTACCCAAGACAAATGGGTCCTGAACATAGTGTCCCAAGGCTACAGGTTCCATTTTTACACCCTACCAAGGCCAAAAGTTATGCCAGACCTGCCACACAATCAATGGGAAGAGGCACAAAAACAAATTACAGCCCTCATGGACATGAAGGCCATTCAGCAAGTACCACAACAAGAGCAGGGGCAAAGATTTTACTCCAGACTTTCTCTAGTACCCAGAAAGGACAAAAAACGGAGACCAATACTGGACCTGTCAATTTTAAATACGTTTCTGGAAGTTCCAAAATTCAAGATGTTGACTCTACAGCAGCTACTGCCCATGCTAGGCAAGAAGGCTTGGCTCATAACTTTGGACCTAAAAGAGGCATACCTGCACGTCCCAATCAGACAATCTTGCAGAAGATACCTCAGATTCATAGCTGGCTCAATGCATTACCAATTCTCTGCACTGCCCTTTGGCTTATCTACTGCGCCCAGGGTCTTCACAAAATGCCTGGCACCAGTAATTTGCGTTTTGTAGACAAAAAGGAATTCAAATATATCCCTACTTGGACGACTGCCTAATTCAAGCAGAGAACAAAGGCATTCTTCTGAAGCATCTGGCGTTTGTAAAAAGATTACTAATTGGCCTAGGGTACACAGTAAACGAAAAGAAATCAAAACTAGTGCCCTCTCAAGAGATAATATTCCTGGGTGCAAGCTTAAATACAACTGCCCAGATGGCTTATCTCACGCCAAACAAAAGCATCTGACTACTTACTTCAAGAAATTGGCAACAAAAACCCACTTATCTGCAAGGAAAATCCTGCAGGCCTTGGGTTTCATGGCATCTTGCATTCTACTAATTCCATATGCCAGACTGCATATGAGGAAACTACAATGGTACCTAAAAAGTGTTTGGACTCAGCATTGCCACAGCCTGGAGACAGTAATTGCACTCATTCCCTGCCTGCAACAGGAGTTTTGATGGTGGGCAGAAGCCTGTCACCACAACAAGGGTCTGCCATGCAGTTTACCCACAACCAGACAGACGCTGACAACGGATGCATCAGATTATGCCTGGGCGGCCCATATGGCAGGAAAATGCATTCAGGGCACATGGCCTGCAAACCAGATGCATCTTCACATCAATCAAAAAGAGATGCTAGCTGTTCAAAATGCCCTGACAGCTTTCAAGGACCTACTTCATCCAGGACAGTTACTGATAAAGACAGACAACACTACGGTCATGTCGAACATAAACAAGCAGGGAGGTGCACATTCCTACCCCCTCTGCAGACAAGCAATGACCTCATTGGGACACAGCATTGGCTTTTCAAATTCACCTGCAAGCACAATTTCTGCCAGGAAAAACAAATACTCTGGCAGACAAACTAAGCAGAAACCTCATGGATCCCCACGAATGGACACTGGATCCACAAGTCTTCAGCATGATAATAAGGAAATGGGGTTGCCCAGACATAGATCTATTTGCCTCCCCTCACAACTGCCAATTGCGGAGATTTTGCACAAGGGTTTATCAAAAGCATGCATGGAAAGTGGACGCCCTATCCTTCAGCTGGAAAAATCTAACACTATATGCTTTTCCCCCACTGCCTCTCCTTCCCAGTGTACTCCTAAAGGTCAGACAAGAGAAGCAAAACATGATATTGATTGCACCAGACTGGCCACGCCAGCACTGGTACCCAATCCTAAAGAGCTTATCTCAAGGTCCAGTATGGATATTGCCTCAAACTTCTCACTTGCTGACCCAACAAAACAATCAGATCCTGCACAGCCAACTCAGGACCTTAAATCTGGCAGCATGGTGGATAATGTAGCCATTCAGAACACTCCTCTTTCAAAAGCTGTTATGGATGTTTAAGTCTGTTTAAGTTTAAGTTTAAGTCTTAAACATCCTGTGTCCTCTTTTGACTCAGGTAAAGAAGCACAGGCATGATTGGTCTGGATCACAGAAAACTAACATTTTTGGGAAGAAACAATGTTAGTGATCTTAGTGAAAAAACAGATAAGATTCTGTGCATATAACAGACTCAACCTCCAGGACTGGCAAACACAGATGACCAACAAAATAGTTCAGCATGTTCAAATGGTGGACAAGCAAGCCCATCAGTAGTGAAGCACATAATCGCATGAAGGAGAAGGTTCTTCAAAGAAGGACAGAGATAACACAGCTCATTTAAGGAACTGTTTGACCAGCTGTTGGTATGATAACATTGTGATGTCTACAAGGTTATGACGGGAAGCAACATCTGTGACTTGCACCCTGACTATGAAATAACTGAGACTCAAATCATAATCTGGACAAAGGTCAGGAGAGAATATAATCTGACTGACTGGGGTGGTACTAGTCCACTCAGACAGAGAACCACTTCTACCTGAAGTGGAAGGATTCCAGGCAGTGGCAATTACCCATGACACCCCAGCTGAAGACTCAGAGGGATCAGAAGAGAGACATACTTGAAAGCAGTAAGAAGAAAGAACAGCTGCGTTAAGAACTTACCATAACATTACATGTCCTGCAGATCACTGTTGCAGTACTCCAAACTGCTGGGTTATCTCAACAAATAACCTGGACACCAGGCCAGGGTACCAAATCTAAAACCTTCCATTCAGCCATACATCTTACATATGACCTGAGCTCACAGAAGTATGAGCATAAATCCTCAGATTATCTCCAAGCCAGTAGCCAAAAGAGGCCTGAGAGTCAAAATAAACCAGTTAGCTAAGAGGGGAGAGGCAGAAAAACAGTGATCCTCCTCAAGCCATGAGGAGAAAAGGGAGAAGAATGAGAAAAGTGGGAAGGCGGGGAGCGAAAGAATATTGCAATCAGGGAGGACTAGTTTCCTTAGAGGTTTCACGTGGAGTACAACTTTTAAAAACTGTTATGCTAAGTTTTTACACAGCTGTACTTACTTCTTATTGCTTTCAAGTATGTCTCTCTTCTTATTCCAATGAGTTTTAAGCTGGGGGGGGGGGGGGCAAAAATGATTGCCAGTGCCAGGAATCCTTCCACTTCAGGTAGAACTGGTTCTCTGAGTAGAATATCTAGTGCCACCAGTCACTCCAAACTGTTGGGTGATTCCCAAACTTTAAGAGGTACGAAGGATGTAAGGAAGGGAAATATGAGAACTGTCTAGTAATCCATAGAGGACTGACCTGGCCAAGGAGGTTCTGAATTTAGAAAAGGCATCCACTCTATGTTTGGTAAAAGTGTGCACAAAAGACCAAGAAGCTGCTTCTAAAATTGTTCCAGAGTCAATCCCCTTGGAAAAGGCTCCACATGAGCTGGTGGTGAGACAGGTATGTATCACAGAGACTACCCTCTCTATGGGACAGGCTCACCATCCATGTGAAGCAGAGTTCTTCCCTAATCCAATTGAAGTGGAACTTGGGCAACTGGATGGAGAAAAGGAAATTCATCCCTGGTTTGGCACCTATTTCTCTAATGAACACAAGCAGCCTGTAAATGTTTCATTTTCCAGGTCTCTACTTGTAAATTTCCCATCTCCCAAGCCTTTACTTATAATTATCAAGGGCACCACAACTTGTCAGAGATTTGAGATACATGACGAGGCTAAAAAGGAGCCTTGTGGTCATCAGCCCAGTACACACCTATCTGCCACTAACATCATCTTTTGGTTTACAACCATGCCTTAGGTCTGTAATGCCATGCTGCACAGTCTATAGGACTGTGTGTCTCTCTGTCTCCAGATGTGTCACATGACTGGTGTATTGGCAGTAACCATTTTCAAGGTGCCTGGAGCCCAAGGGGTTTCAGATCTTGGAGAGTATACTGTATTGCTAACATTTCCTTCAGAAGCCAGCTCCAAACCATTGGCAGTCAGAGTCTGCGTGTGTGCTAGGGGTCGGAAGAGTATATGTCCTTATTTTCACCTGACTGAGGTGACTTACCAGCTCAGCTCCTTTTCAGGCAAGGTAAGGCTGGGAGAGAGGTTCTACTGATTGACAGTGTTAGCTGCACAGGATAACACAGTTGTGTAACATCTTTCCATAACACTAGATGTCCTTCTCTTCACTTTTGCAGTATTCTTTACCAAAGGGATCCCCTGCCTAGGGCAAGCCGACGTCTGGCTAGTATATCAAACCCTGTAGGTTGTAGTGGGTGCACCTTAAGTCAAATATATGACCCAATGTACAGCATAGGGTATAAAGGTGACGTCTGGATGTACCAAACTCAGAAATGAAAAGCCCCAGTAGGAATGACAACGTAAGGATATTATCAGGTAACAGGCACATCCAGAAGGAAAAAGGACCAAGGGGAGGAAGAAGGGAGTAAATACTTCAACAGCGAAGAGAAGGACATCTACTGTTATTGTAAGATTTTACACAACTGTACTATGTCCTTCCATATCACTGTTGCAGTATTCTTTACAATAGGGAGAGTACAACAGCTCAGGAAGATGATTGGGAGGACAAGCCAGCAGAGCCCTCTAGGAATCCATGGAGAATGGCACTGGAAAAAACAGCTCTGGCCTGAGAAATCACATCCAACTTATACAGCTTCGTAAAGGTATGGAGAGAAGTCCAGGGGGCTGCCTCGAGAATAGAATTAGTATCCAAACCCTTGAAAAAAGCACCAGAAGGAGCCACAGCTCTAGTAGAATGAGCCTTAACAGAAGGAAGGGTCTTCCCATGAAAAGAATAGCAAAATGAAATGGCTTTACATATCCAAAAAGAAACAGTTTACTTGGAAACAGCCAAACCTAACGGCCTAGTATGAAAAGAAACAAACATGATGTTCAGACTTACAAAAAGCTTTAGTCTCATTCAAATAATATCAGAGTTGTCTATGCAAATTTAAGGTGTGCAAAACCTTCTCACTAGCAGATTGTGGAGGAGGGAAAAAGAGTGGGCAAAATGAATACACTGATTAAGAGACAACTCAAGAATCACCTTGGTCAAAAAAGGATTAGGATGAAGGGACACCCTGTCCTTATGAAAAACTAAAAAAGGAGGAACAGCCATAAGGGTTTGCTGCTCAGACACCTGTCTTGCAGAAGAGAGGACTAAACGAAGGACAGTCTTCCAAGAACAATGCTGTAAGGAAGCTGAAGCAGCAGGCTCAAAAGGAGCCTGAGTCAATTTTTCTAAAACAAAATAAAGATCTCAGGAAGGAGGGGCAGGTTTTCTGGGAGACCTACTGTGGAGGATGCCTTTAAGAAACTGTTTGGCCTCAAATCTAGAGGCCAAAGGGAAAGTGTCAAAGGCAGACAAGCAGAAATAGCCAACAGGTGGGCCTTAATAGAAGAATATGCCAACCCATCATTGAGCAATTCATGCAAATAAGAGACAACCAAAGGAACATCCACAGTAAGAGGATCCAGGTCACAGGAGAAAGACCAAACAGAAAATCTCTCCCATTTGGACAAATAACATTTTCTAGTAGTAGGTTTCCTGGCCTCCTGCAGTACCCGAAGCACATTCTCAGAAAAAAAGGTGTCTTAAGGGGATTAAAACCCTAGCACCCACAATCAGTTGAACAGTGGACAGGCAGGAATGGATGAGAACCATTGTTTTGTTCGAGCAGGTCCACTGTGTGAGGTAACTTGTGATGACTGCCCTTGGCAAGATGCAGAAGAAGAGGGAACTAATCCTGTCTGGGCCCAAAGGGAGTCACCAGCAAAATTTTGAGAGCATCCTGTTTTATCTTGAACAGGATTTTCGGAATGAGAGGAAGAGGAAGCAAGGCAAAGAAACATCCCCTTCCAAGAAAAAGAGAGGATGTTCACCTTTCAGGTCAGAGGGCATGGGACTTTGGCACAAAACAGAGGAAGCTGTTTGTACAGAGGGGAGGCAAATAGGTCTACCTGAGCAGTACCCACTGGTGGACAATGTCCAGAAACACATCCCTGTGAAACATCCACTCGTGGGACTGTGTTATGGACCTGATCAGAGAATCTGCCGCTATGTTCTGACCTGAGGGAATGTAAACTGCCTGAAGGGTCATCTGATACTGGATAGCTAGCTCCCAAACCTGAGAAGGGCTAACTTTTATAGGAGACTGGACCTCATACTCCCTTGCTTGTTGACATACCACATCACTGTGGTATTTGTCTGTGAGAATCTTGAAGGACCCTGGAAGGAAGGGAAGGAAGAGAATGAAAAGTTTGAAGAGCCAGCAAAAGAGCTCTGTTCTCTTTGGCACTGATGTGTTTTTTCTTTTTTCGAAGACTCCAAAGGCCCTGCACCTTCACAGGTCCAAAGGAGGCCCTCTCATCCCAAGTCCAAGGCAACTGTGAATAGTTCCTGAGAGGGAATTGGAGGTTGAAAAGGGAGCCTGGGGTTGACTGCCAACTGATAACTCTCCCACTGAAGTTCCACCTTGAGGCATGGAAGAAGGGGGACTAGAAAAATCTAAAGGATGAGAATGTTGAAGCCCAAATGACTTTAGAAACCACTGAAGCTTTCTCATGTTCAGCTTGGCTAGAGGGAGCATAGGAATGGTGGAAGCCATGAAACCCAGAGCCCTCAGAAAGTCTGTGGCAGTGTCTGAAGCCAGCGGAAGAAGGGACTGAAAGAAAGAAATGAGAGTTAAAACCTTGGAAGGAGGTAGGGATGCCAGCATTGGAACAGTCTAGAGCCTGCACCCCAGAAAACTATGATCCTGAAGAGAAGTCAGGAATAACTTTTGGAAATTTATGGTAAATCCCAGACTTTGCAAGACAGAAACAGCAAAGTGTAGATGCTGAAGTAATATCTCTGGAGAGGAAGCCTGAATCAGCAGTCACCCAGGTAAGGAAAGACCTGCATCCTCCTTAACCTGAAGAAAGCAATCACAGGAGTGAGGCATTTGTGAACACCCTTGCGGTAGTAAAGAGGCCAAAGGGCAAAGCAGAGAACTGAAAATGCCAGGAAGCATCACAGAACCGTAAAAACTTCCTGAAAAGGAGATGAATAGAAATGTACAGATAAGCATCCTTGAGATCCAGGGAAACTAGAAAAGCCTTAGGAAGTAGCAGAGGAAACAAGGTTTGAAGAGACAGCATCCAAAAGGAAGGAACCTTCAAAAAAGGTACTTAATGTGAGAAGAGTCCAGAATGGGTCTCCAAGTGCCTTCATTTCTGGGGACCAAGAACATTTTGGAATAAAACTCCTTCCCCTCTGAAGAGTTTGAACTACTTGAATTGTTCCTTGAGCCATAAGGCCCTGAAGCACCTCTGTAAAAAGGGCAGTTGTTCCTGAAGTGGTTGAGGAATACCCAAGAAGGCAGGAAGAGATTTCCAAACCATGTAATAACCATGGTGAACAAGGGGAAGAACCCAGGAGTCTTGGATGATCTTTAACCAAAAATGAAGGGACAGGGAAGGATGAAGGAAGAGCAGGGCAAGGACAGACAGTGCCTAATTTGTCAGAAAAGGAGGCTTCTGAGTTGGAGTCTGGATAGCCTTAGCAGGGGAGCCCTTCTTCCACCCTTTATACCTTTGGGTGGAGGGTGAGACTGTCTACGGACAAAGGCAGGCTTGTTAGGGTAATTCCTCTGAAACATGAGAAGAGGTGAAACAAAAATAAGCTTCTGCTCCTGTAAGGCCTTGTTCTTTTCTTGCAGGGACTTAATTTCGCAGCAGAAGCCCCAAACAAATGCTTATTATTCACATAAGCATCCATCAGTTTAGCCTTGATATCATCAGGCAAAAGCTAATGTCTGAGCCAGGAATACCTCCCCAACACAAAGCCAAAATCAGCAGCTGTAGATGAAGCATCAGATGCATCACAGCTGCATTTAATGGAATGTTGAGCTACTTGGGAGGATGCCCCTAGCAAGGCAAGAGCAGACGCCTTCTCCTAAGAATCAGGGAGATCTGAAATAGCCTGACAAGCTTGACAGAGAACGGCCAAAACATATCTAGTCATATGTGTCTGATAGTTAAAAGCTCTGAAGACTAGGGTGCAGAAGTATACACCTTCTTATCTAGCATCTCCATGGTTCTGCTGATTCTGATGAAGAGTCCCTGCCATACTCCTGCCAGATTCTTTCGCCACTTGACTGTAGTTCTGAGGAAGAAGAGCCTGTCAGTCCTGACTCTCCTTTTGAGGACATTTCATCTGATGACACTAATTCCAGAATGATGGAATATTTCAAATGGGACTGTGCTCAAGTGTCTGATGTTCAGAAGAGATACTATGACCTTCTACAAATGGAGTCTCTTAGACCATCTGTTGTTTCTTCTGTTCTTGCTGTCTTGCTGGATGCTTTTCCACTGTTTCTCAGGCTCCTGATTCCCAACCACCTGCTGCCACCCCCCCCCAGAAAACTGATAGGTTTTATAAAGTACCTGAGGACTGCAAACTTTTTTTGTAAGTGTCCCTCTGCTGACCCTTCTGTGCTGTCAGTTGCTTCTGATAAGCTCTCCAAATTGTCAATTTCTTTGTCAGGAATCTTAGGAAGTGCTTGCCTGCATTGTGAATTGGTATATGCAGGTATTCTTTCAGGTCCCTAGTGATTGTGTACTTTATTTTTAAACACCTTTACTGAATTCACTTGTGATACAGGAAAATTTACATTTACATAAACGTAATCAAACTACTTTAACAAGTTCATGTTTCCAAACATTATACTTCAAATACGTTGCTCTATCTTGTATAGCCTAAGCAATAGTATATAAATTATTCAATTCCTGCCATTCTTTTAAAGAAGAAACATCTTTATTGAACTATCACTTACGACAAAGGCAATAATACATTTATATATATGAAAACAAACCACACAGACACTGTCCTAATTGCAAGCATTTGACGTCATAAAACATACGGACACAATTCTAGTTGCACATATCATACATCATCTATAATATAACCTACCCAATCATTTTCAGTCAAACATTACATAGTTCGTTTAACTCCTGCCTTCCTTTAAACCTCATTCCTCCCCTGTATGTACTGTTCTCACATTTCCCATGTTTTCCTATGTAGTTTGCTCCTACACTTTTCTAAAGATCTCAATTACAATTGTTTTATCTCTGTTACTATATTCACTACTTATAGTATAGTTGGTTTAGATTTTTATTTCCATTTTCTAAAACTGCTTTTTTGGTAGCCACCATAGTAAGACACAGCAAGACCTTAACATAACTAGGTAATTTCTATTCTGTATCACAGCTCATTAAAATCATCTCCTCATCACACCAATCTGCCCACCCAGCATCTCAGACAGTGCATCCCGCAGTCCCACAAAAGTCCACCACCTCACCGCACTCCCACAAAACATGGTCTCAATTACATCTTTCTTCCCTGTCACACCTCCAACATTTGCTGTCTACTTGAGGAAAAATTCTCTGGAGTCTACTTGGGGTATACAAATATCTATGTAAACATTTCCAAGCAAAAATCCTAAATATTCTAGATTTTTTTGCATATTTGGGAGACAGACTTGCATCTTCCCATCATTACTTTGTGAACTCCTTATCCAATTTCTCTTCCCAATCCTTTCTACCCTCCTCAATGATAACCTTCTCTGATTGATTCTTATAGTTATCATGCCAATATTTTATATTGTCTACTAATTATCCTTTTTTAATGGCAGTTTCTGTTCTAGATTCTACTAAAAGCTCTGTCAGTGCTGGTCTTTCATTTATGGCCCCCCTCCTTCTTTCTGTTTGCCTGTACTCAGATATCAATCCTTGATAGGAAAGACAATCTCTAACCAACAGTCCAAATAAATTCTTGACATCTTCCCGTTCTATCATCTTTCCCTCTCTAGTTACTTGCTCCCAGTACCTTAGTTCCCTTGTCAGTTTTCGCCAATAAACTCCACCCCCTCTTGCCTATTGTCTGCATCCCTAATTGCAGTCATCCCTCTCAGCAGAATCTCCTTTCTCCATTTCCATGTTTGCTTAGTTCTTAGGACACTTTCTGCTACTTTACAGATGTAATATTCTGTAGGATTATTTTTATTCTCCTTAAAGGCCTGTGTCTAAAATCGCAGTCTCTCCTTGTTTCTTGAGCTTTCCCTGTTTTATCATCTCTTTCCACTTTGAATTATAGTTTTCTGCTTGTGCTATGTATAGGAGTCTTAACTGTGCAACTCAAAAATACCCATTCAAATCAGGCAATCCCAATCTGCCCTGTTCTACTGGAAGAATCATCTTATCCCACTTGAATCTTGCTGTCTTCCCCTCCCAGAAAAGTCCATCAGCTCTTTATTAATTGCTATCCACAACTTCTCCTCTGGCTGATAAAAACATGCCTGACAAGTCTATTAGACTAATGGGACTAAAAACATTTCAACTGCTTGTATCTTACTATCCATATCCATTTATCAAAGCTTTCATTTTATCAGTTTTTGTATTGTCTTTTATTTAGTCTCTTCCCACATATCGTTAATTTCCACACCAGAATCATTTTAATCCATACTCCTAAATACTTCATTCTGTCATGTCTGCATAAATATGGATGCTGCTGAACCAGCTCATATGTGGGTACATAAAGTACAGTTTTGTACCTACCATAAATGTAGATGTCCGATAGATATGCAACTGCAGTCATAACATATGGGTTGTCCAGCCTCAGGCAGCCCTCGGTCGGCCGAATTCCAAAGTCTGGGTCCGGCGTCGGCTGGTGTTGCCTCCTCTCCGACGTCAGAATGGCTGGAGTATAAAGGCATCGGCCGACGCCATCTTCTTCAGTGTTTCTTGCCCCAGATGCCAGGTGCCCTCCTAGGAAGGCTAAATTTGGTGAATGGATAAAGAATTCCAGACATGCACAACAGTAATAAACAGATACACCATATAGATACCCCCAGCTAATAGGAATAGGGGTAGTGGACCCATAAAGAAGGTTGCAGAGGGAGAATCCGACTGCAGTTGCATATCTATCGGACATCTACATTTATGGTAGGTACAAAACTGTACTATGTCCTTCAAGAATGCAACTGCAGTCATAACATATGGGTTGAATACCATAGCCAAGTTGGGGGTGGTTGGAACTAAGAAAGTGATGGTGTAGCTAAAATGCCCTGCAGGACTGCCGAAGCAAAGCCTGCTCGGGATCTGGAGTATAAAGGCAGGTTGTAGTGTTTGGTAAATGCATGCACGGAGCTCCATGTAGCAGCCTCTAGAATGTCCTTAGTAGCCACTCCTCTTAGGAAAGCTGTGGATGTGGCTATAGCTCTGGTGGAGTGTGGCCTAATATTGGCTGGCACACCTTTTCCATGAAAAGAATAGCAGAATCTGATGCAGTGTCCAATCCATTTGGAAATTGTTTGTTTGGAGATTGCTTTTCCTTGTACTCCAGCAGCATAGGCTACAAACAGTTGGTCAGACTTTCTGGTGGCCTTAGTTCTGTCCAAGTAGTAGCGTAGTTGCCTGTGTATGTCCAAAGTATGCAGCAGTGTTTGCGGCCTATTTTGAGGATTGGGGAAGAAAGTAGGCAGGTGAATGGCTTGATTTAGAGACACCCTGGAAATTACTTTTGGCATGAATGAAGGATTGGTTCTTAGAGAGACTCTGTCCTGATGAAAAATGAGAAAAGGAGGTACTGCCATGAGTGCCTGAATCTCCGAGACTCTTCTTGCTGATGTGATTGCCAAAAGGAAAACAGTTTTCCATGAGAGAAATTGCATTTCTGAAGTTGCTGCTGGTTCAAAGGGAGGAAGATTTAACTTTTCCAAGATGAAGTTGAGGTCCCATGCAGGTACTGGCGGTTTCCCGGGAGGTTTGATATTCTTTATCCCCCTTAGGAACTGTCTTAGCAAAGGATGTGAAAACACTGGTGGATCACAATTGTATTTTGCTGAGATTGCTGAGGCATGAATCTTTATGGAAGAATATGAGAGACCAGTATGAAACATTTCTGCCAAGTATTCCAATATCTGAGGTATACTCAATACTGTTGTATCCTGACCCCTGTTAGCATTCCAGATGATGAATCTCTTCCACTTGGCTGAATAGGTTCTTCTGGTGGAAGGCATGCGTGCTTCCAGTAAGATCTCTTGAACTTTTTTGGAAAGAGAGATATTGGAAGGAGTTATGGTAACCTCCAGGCTGTCAGATGCAATGTTTTCAGGTTCTGATGAACCGTCTTGTAATTGTGTTGTGTTAGAAGCAGAGGCCATAGGGGCAGAGGCCACGGTCTGGTCCAAGATATGCTCAACAGCAATGGGTACCAGTGCTGCCTTGGCCAGTCTGGAGCTATCAAAATGCCTGTTGGTTGTTCTGCTTTGATCTTCAGTATCACCTTGGTCAGCAGTGGTAGAGGAGGGAATGCATAAATTGCTAGGGACTTCCAGCTGAAGGAGAGAGCATCCATTTTCCAGGCTAGAGGATGGTGGGTCCTTGTACAGAACTTTTCCAGGTGATGATTCATGTGAGAAGCAAAGAGATCTATGTTCGGTCTTCCCCATGTCCTTGTTATTTGTGAGAAAATGTGAGGATGCAGCATCCATTCGTGTGGATCCAAGAAATTTCTGCTCAGCTTGTCCGCCAGTATATTGTCCTTGCCTGGCACAAACTGGGATTGCAGATGTATGTTCAGACTTAGGGATTTTTCCCAGAGAATCATTGTTAGTCTGCAGAGGGGATAAGAATGAG
Source organism: Protopterus annectens (assembly GCF_019279795.1). Taxonomy (NCBI): domain Eukaryota; kingdom Metazoa; phylum Chordata; order Ceratodontiformes; family Protopteridae; genus Protopterus; species Protopterus annectens. The sequence continues at coordinate 770,490,669 of NC_056729.1, forward strand.
TGCCTCCCTGCTTGTTTATATACCACATCACAGTGGTGTTGTCTGTCCTTATTAGCAAATGTCCTTGTTGAAGTGATTTTTCGAAAGTCTCGATTGCATGTATCACTGCCAACATCTCTTTTTGGTTTATGTGCAGATGCCTTTCCCTTGGTGTCCATTGACCTTGAATGCATCTGTCCTCCATGTGCGCCCCCCATCCCTGGTCTGAGGCATCTGTTGTGATCATTTGACCTGCTTGAGGTTTGTTGAAAGACATGCCTTTGTTTAACTGACTTGCTTGAGCCCACCACAAAAATTCTCTTTGCAGACATGGAATGAGTGGGATTACGTCCTCTAGGCTTTGGCTGTGTTGGGACCATAGGCTTTTTAAATACCATTGCAGCTTTCTCATATGAAGTCTTGCCATAGGTATCAGAAGAATGCAAGATGCCATGAACCCCAGGGCCTGCAGGATTTTCCTTGCAGTCAGCTGGGAGAGCTTTGCTAGGCCTTTGAAGTACTCTGGTAACTTCATAGGTTCATAGGTTGGTACTAGGCTATCAGCCCTAGGGCCTATACAAGCCTAGCCATAACAATTCCCTGGCTATTTCTTCCCACATTATTTACTTTCCTGGACCTCTGACTAGCAGGGCGACTGACGTGATCCCTGGGGTGAATTTCCTTTCTCCCATCCAATCATCAAGGTTCCTCTTGAAGAGGTCCAAAGAGGCACTCTGCTTGACATGTATGGGCAATCTATTCCAGAGTCTGGGGAGTCTCTGGGTCAGGAACCTATCCCTCCAACATGTTTTGTTTATTGTGATGACAAGGTTTAGATCCCTGAGCGTAGCTCTGAGGGATTGGGATTTTTAAGTGTAGCATGTCCAACAGCTCTGGGTTTGACATGGCCTTGTATGTTAAGCAGAGATCCTCTGAGTAGACGATATGCAGAGTATAGCTGGAGTTTTTAAATGAATAAAGGCTCATCGGGCATCTGCTTTAGGCCTGTGATTCTTTAGTGAGGTATTTCTGAGGCCTTTCCAGTTGTTGCAGATGTCTTGAGAGGTACATACCAAATGGGTTGTTGTATTCTATAATGGGTCTAATGAGGGATGAGTACAGTGGGACAATGACCTCCTTTTTCTCGATGAAAAGCCTTCGTGATGAGGTGTGCCACATAGAAGGATTTCCTGACTGTTGTGGCGATGTGGTTATCGAAGGTGAGACCACTGTCCACCTGTGTCCCTAAGTCTCTTATCACACTTTCTGTGTTTAGTGTATTGCCACCTATATGGTAATTCATGGATACATGTTTTTCCCAAAGGGATAACAATACATTTCTTGGCATTGAGCTTGAGCCCATGGCTCTGGCACCAAGCATCTGTTTCTGTAAGGCCCTTTGTAGAGTATCCACATCATTTGGGATTCAATAATGGCTCCCAGTTTGCAGTCATCTGCAAACTTTGTTAGCCAGAGTCCCTTAGTGTTGACCTGTACTTCAGAGAAGTAGATGCCAAACAAGAGCGCCCAAGGACTGAACCCTGAGGTACTCCACTTGTCACTTGTCTGGAGCTGGATTTGGAGTCGCCTACTTTTACAGTGTGGGTTCTATCAGTAAGCCATTTAGCAACCCATTGGGTGACATAGGGATTAATGCCCAACTTAGTAAGTTTATCTATGATTCCAGAGTGGGGGATGGTGTCAAAGGCCTTGGCAAGGTCTACATAGGCTGTGTGGACCACCTTACCCTTGTCCATGGCTCTGGAGACTGATTCAAAGAAGTCAATCAGGTTCAGGAGACAAGATCGGCCCTTCACAAACCCAAACTGGGTGGGGTCCAGTGTTTGAAGGTTGCCAATGTCTTTGTTTATAAGTTCCATGATATGCTGCTGTTGTTTTTCCTCTGTGAGATAAGCCATCTGTGTATTTGTGTCCAGTTTGGCTCCTAGGAAAATAATCTGTTGGGATGGCAGAAGTCTTGACTTCTGAATGTTGACTGTGTATCCCAAGGCCTGTAATAATTGAATGACATAGTCCAAGTTTGCTATCAAGGTTTGCTTGTTGTCTGCTTGTATGAGGCAGTCGTCCAGGTAGGGGTATATTTTAATCCCCTGGAGCCTGCAGTGTGCCACTACTGATGCCAGGCATTTCGTGAACACTCTGGGCACAGTAGATAAGCCAAACGGCAATGCTCTGTCCCTGCAAGAAATCTGAGGTATCTTCTGCAACTTTGTCTGATTGGGACATGCAGGTATGCCTCCTTGAGGTCCAGAGTGACCAGCCAAGACCCCTTGCCCAGCATGGGAAGGAGTTGCTGCAATGTCAGCATTTTGAACTTTGGCACAATGAGGAAAGTATTTAGAGTAGACAAGTCCAGTATAGGCCTCCATTTGTTTTCTTTTCTTGGAACAAGGAACAGTCTAAAATAAAATCCCTGGCCTTGTTCCTGAGGAGGAACCTTTTCTATTGCTTTTATACTTAACAGCTTTGAAACTTGAATGAGTGCCTCTGCCCTTTGATGATGTGGCAGGTTTGGCATGCCTTGTCTGATTGGCAAAGTATGGAAGTGGAATCTGTAACCCTTGTCTATTAAATCCAGAATCCAGTTGTCCTTGGTTAAGATATGCCAGTTTTTTGAGAATAAGGATAATTTTCCGCCCAAAGGTGCTTCTCTCTGAGCCTTTGTAGGTGGTATGAAAGTCAAGTAATTGTTGTTGTCCTTGAGGTGCAGCTGGGCTGCCTGCGCCACTTCTTTGATTTGGAGGTTGCCATTGGCGGCCCCTGTAGGAGCCTCGGTATTGCCCTCTACCTCGGGCACGCCTGTTTTTTCCCCTTTGAAACTTGTCAGAGTCTGGGAAGGACCAATTCTTTGAAGGCCAGTTCCTGCTGAATCTGGGTGGCTGAACCTGGAGGAAATCTTTGACTGTCTGTACTGACTTAGCTTTTTCCTCAATGGACTTCAACACATCTTGTGCATTAGCACCAAAAAGCTTCTGTTTTTCCAGAGGTGCATCAAGTAACTTTACTTTAACATGGTCTGGCAGGGGCTGATCTTTTAACCAAGCATGTCTACGTATCACAGCCCCAGTCATAGCTGCCCTACATGAAGCTTCCAATGCATCATAACCTCACTGAAGAAAATGATTGTTAACCTGCTGAGTGTTATGTACTAGATCCTGCAATGCCTTACTATCAATAGGCTCAGGAGAAGCTAGCTTTTTCTGTAAATCATCCAGTAAAAAATCCTGGTACTGAAACATATGAAAAAGGCAGTTAAGTGACCTCATGGCTAGGGTGGTAGAGGTATAAACTTTTTTACCCCATCTCTCCAGGGACCTAGCTTCCCTATCCGCTGGCAGTGGATTCTTGGCAGTGGAAGTAGCCACTCCTTTGGGGCCCTGTGAAATAGTTTCTAGATCCACAGAGTGGGCCTTAAAGAGATGTTTGTGAGTGTCGGGGACCCTATAATATCTGTCTGGCTTGACAGGAGCAGGGGGGAGAGAATCAGGGTTAGCACTGGAGTCGGAGAAAACATCATCCAAGACATCCATAACAGGAGGAATAGCTAAAGGTCTGTGCTGGGGAAGCTTGAGGAAGGTACGTAACCTTTTCCTGGAGTCAGAGAATTCCTGACCCTGCCATTTAAAATGTTCCCTCATAGAGTGCAGGACTTCACCAAACGAGAAATCCTCTGGAGGAGAGGCAGAGGGAATAGATTCATCAGCATCAGAATCCTCATAGGCCTGGAAGGATTCTTCTTGGGTATCTGAATGCTCAGAATCCCCAGAGGCTTCATCTGAAGAGAGGTTGTCAGCCTGCTCAGTTCTGGGCCTTTTCTCTGCAGGTGGCTGAGAACCTCTGTCTGGATGAGGCTGAGACCCCCTGATAAGAGAAATAAGATCTGCAGCAAGAGACATGATCTGTTTATCAGAAGAAGGGGTCTGGGCAGAAGGTTTAGGATGGGCCTTGGCCTGGCTGGCAGCCTTAGCACGTGCAAAGGCCTTGATGGACATGGATACAGGAGGCCTAGCAGCCCCACGTGCAGGAGTAACCTTGTCTACAGGAATGGTGACGGGTAGATCCAGAACTTCGGTTTCCGGAGGAAAATCAACAACCGGCCCCGGAGAAGTCTCTGAGACTGAAGGACGTGTTAACGCTGTGTCGTCGGCCTGGAGCGGTTGAATTACCGCTTCCAAAGGGACCGAAGCACTAGCGGAAGGTTTAGGAGGTGCATCGGTGGAGGACGCGGGCCGAGGATGTCGGTCCTGGTCTTTCGTTTTTTGGTAACTTGAGTTGTCGGTAGATCCGATGGCATGATGTAAGCGAAAGATTCACCAAAAAAGTCTTCAGCAAATTCTGCCCGGCGCCTGAGAGTGCGCTTATTAAAGCAAGCACAGGCAGCACAGGCCGAGACGTCGTGGTCTGGGCCCAGGCAAGGAAGGCAGTAAGAATGGAAGTCCTTATGAGGTATTTGTTTACCACAAGACAAACAATTATTAACTTTCTCAATTTGTTCTGACATCGGCTGAGGCAAGAAAAAATGTTCCCCAACAGGGTACTTAGCTTTTAGATGACTTCGGTACTGAAAACACAGGAGATGACCGACCGGCACTTGCGAACTGCTTCTGCTTCGGTCATCGCGCGGCAAGAAAGACTGGAGAAGATGGCGTCGGCTGATGCCTTTATACTCCAGCCGTTCTGACATCGGAGAGGAGGCGACACCAGCCGACGCCAGACTCAGACTTTGGAATTCGGCCGACCGAGGGCTGCCTGAGGCAGGACAACCCATATGTTATGACTGCAGTTGCATTCTTGAAGGACATCTTACCGCTATTGTCTTTGTTTTAGCTTCGTTAATTTTGTATCCTGAAAATATATGAAACTGTCTCAAAATGTTCCACAGCACTGTGATGTCTCTTCCTAGTTTTGTCAGGTATAAAATTATATCACATGCAAATAGAGCCAGGTTTTCTTGACTACCAAACCAATTATATCCTCGGATTTCTGAGTCCCTTATTTCATTTGCCAATGGTTCTAAACAGAACACAAATGACAAAGGGGAAAGAGGACACCCCTGCCTGGTTCCTCTGCTAAAGCAGAAATTATCACAAAGGACCCAACCCACCCTAACTTTCACCTCCAATCCCTCACACATTCTCCCAATCAACCCCATAATTGTTTCCCAAAATGCAAATGCTTCCACCGCCCCACCCATAAAGTCCCAGTCCACTCCGTCAAATGCCTTCTCTGCATCAAGACCCACCAACAACAATGGCATTTTCTTACATTCTGCTTCCCTGTGCATAATCAATGTTCTGTTAATGTTGTCAAATGTTTGCCTCCCCTCCACAAAAACACATGGATCATATCTATCAATTTTGGCATTACTTTTGCCATTCTTTTAACCATTACAGACATGAACACTTTATAATCATGGTTTAGTATTGAAATGGACCCGTATGAAGCTGGACATGATGGCTCTTTATCTTCTTTAGGTACTACAGCTACCACTGCTTTCTTCCAGGATGTTGGTACTTCTCCTCTTAAAATACTATTAAATAAAACCTTCCAAATCTTTATCAGTTTTCCCTCCTAGCTTCCAAACTTCCACAGGAATACCATCTATTACTGGCGACTTTCCTGTAGATTGGTTGTAGTATCATAATTTTTATCTCATCTTCTCCTATCCTAACCTTTAGTAATTGAGCCTCATCTACCTCTAACCTTGGTATATTTAATGGTTCCATAAACATTTCCATTTGTATCTTTTCTTGATTTCCATATTTATCTGCTTTGTGCAGACTTTCATAAAATTTCCAAAATATTTCAAATACCTCTACAGCATCTCTTGTTACCTTTCTTGTTATAGGGTCCCTAAGCTTGGCAACAGCCTTTACTACTTTTTGTTTCCTGAGTTGTTGTGCTAAAGGTTTTTGTGCTCTAGTGTTATTTTTAAAAAGTAGTTGGCTAACAGAAATCTTTCTAAACTTGTGTATATTATCGAGGTAATCCCTTATTTTCTGCTTAGCATTCTACAGCTGATCCTCTTCTTGTTGTCTGTGAGTCCCCTACTCTGCAATACTTTAACATTTGTCAGTCCCTCTAAATAATTCTTATTGCTTCCTAACCATAGCTCCATTTCTTTTATTTCCACCCTATTTTTAAATTCCATCTTAATTTTATCCCACCCTAGCTACATTTTCAGAAGTAATTTCTATCCTCTCGCATAGCTCCTGAATAATCTCCACTACCCATTGCTTAAATTCTTCTCTTTTCAAAAGATAGATGGGAAAGTGACCGTGTTCATTTTTATTTCATTACCCTGTGTTTTTATTTTAATTATTATTGGCGCATGATCTGAAATAGTTATTGGGTAAGTATCAAGAGCTTCAATTAAATACACATGTTCCCGTGAAATGTAAATTCTGTCTAGCATAGCCCAGTTTTTATATCTTGGGGAATAATTTGTAAATTCACTCCAAACTCCTAGTACTGAATTCACATCTTCCATGCCAAATACTTTCATAAATTTCTTCAAAAATCTACCCTCGTTTTTATACTTTCCCTTCTGGGTCCCTCAGACACATCTTCACTGCTGCAAATCAAATTCCAGTCCCCGCCTATAAGTAATATTTTTTGCTGAAAACTGATCATTTCTCCCAGAATTTTCTTAATATCAGTTTTAGGTGGAGTATAAATACATGCCAGTGTAATCCTCCTCCCTTGCCAGTCGTCCCTTAGCACTACAAATCTATCATATCAGTTTTAGGTGGAGTATAAATACATGCCAGTGTAACCCTCCTCCCTTGCCAGTCATCCCTTAGCACTACAAATCTACCATTATTATCTTTTGTATCCTCTTCTATCATTATGGGAGCTCCTCTTGCAATTGATATATCTACTCTTCTTTTCCTTTGTCCCAGATATTCTATTCTGCTGAATAATCATCCTGAAAACCTTTCTTTATCAAATTCTTTCCAAGTGTGTCTCCTGTAACATAGCTATTTCCACTCTACATTTTTAATATAGTCCATTAGTCTTTTTTTGTATTTATCTGTGAGACCACTGACATTTAAATACATTACAGAAAGGTTGCATCTTTACTATTAAAGGTCTACGTTACTTTCTCATAGCCAGGTTTGGAGCATACACACAATGTGCCCTTTCAACTAACAACTCCTGCTGTGGAATATCAGTCCAGCTGCTTATTTGTGTTTTCATAAAATTAATGCAGTCTGTTCCTTCCAGCATCTCTGGTATAGCTGAAAATCTCAGGTTTTCCCTATGTGCTCTGTCCTCTAATTCTATTACTTTTCAAAACAATCTCTTCCTGAGCAGTCTCATTTTCAGCCAGACTTTTCTTCATTTCAACCTCTGATTTTTACAGTTTTACCACCTCATCTGAATATCTGTTTAAAGCTTCTTCCATTTTGTCCAGCCTTTTGTTATTTGTTTTGATATACTCCATCAGTGTTTTGTTTATTTTAACCAGATCTGTTTGCAGTTAGTGGTCTTATTATCTTCCTGCAGGTTACTAGAAGTCATGTCTGGAGGTTGCACCACTTTTTGCTTAACAGCTGCAGAACTTTCCCCAGTCAGCATTTCTTCCTCACTTTTTGAAGCTGATTTTTCCATGTGCTCTGTATTTCTTTTTTCCTGGCATCCAGGCAGTACACTTACTAGCTAGTTACTGAAATTCACCCATAAATATAAAGGTCTACTGGCCTGCTCTGTTGAGTTTCTATTTTAACACTGGGAGAGCTAGAGTCAATCTGTTATTCAATGTGGAAGTCTTAGTGATCGTGTCCTTTTTGAGACTTGACAACAGGAAGAGAGCCTGGAGGGTTAGTGTTCAGAATTTTGGAACTGACAGAAACCTTAGTCTGGACAAGTCTAGAATGCGCCTCAGCCTCAAGGCCTGTCTTTCCTTGGAACCAAGATGAGCTTTAAAGTAAAGGCCTTTTGCTTTCTGTCCCCTGGGACCACTTCTATGGCCCTTTGCTCTAACATTAGCTGTAACACAGATATAATAAGATACTCACTGATGACTGCACTTTTGGTATCAAGTTGCCTACAGGTTTGGAACTGAACTGTAGATGATACCCTTTGTAATGATCCCTATCCATTTGTCTGTTGTAACTACCTCCATTCTCCCACCGAGGCAGCTAACTTTCTTCCTAGGTGTGGTAATGGATATTGGAACTGTGTGTAGGGAGTAAAGGTGGAGAGATCTGGCTGACACTATCATAGATGCTCTCTAATAGGGCCAAAGCACTACTGGCCTACTTGACTCCCATTATCATCCTGACATTTTTTTTCCTTTGGAAGGGGCTGCACCTTTTGGATTATTTGCACTTCCCTGATTTCCTGTAAAAAGACTTGTTTTGCTTAGGAAATTTCTTCTATATTTAAGCCAGAGAGAATGTCAGACTGTCCACTACATTCCTTTTCTCTTCCAGTTTTTTCAACACATACACCCGTGGGCCAACCACCAGTTCTCTGTCTAAGATGTTATCAACAGCTTGGCTTTGGCGCCCTCAGCTACAGGCAGTGTACATAGCCATGCACATCTTTTCAAAACAGTCCTAAGTACAGAATCAGCAGCATCATAAGTGCATTTAATGCATGCTTAGCTAATTAGATGTCTGTCTGAAATTAACTGCACATGGGACCCTTTAGGGTCCTCTTTTCTGGGGCATAGTACTTCAGCATCTGTTTTAAGATATATTTTCTGGAATTTTAAAATACAAGCCTGACAACTTACAGGTCTAAAGGCTAACTGAAGTGCAAGTTTTCTTATCATAACTATTTAGGAGCTTACTTTCCTTGTCACTGTTTAGGGTATTTTTTACCACAGAGTTTTACTCATTTTGTAGCCTCTAATGAAAAGTCTAGCACTGGGTTTTTATATAAAAAGGTATGAGGCCCTTGGACTGTATAAAACTTATCCAGCCTCTTGAGGATTGCATATTAGGAGTCTGGGTCCTGAGAACTGGACTCAAAAACACTAAGTGATGATCCCTTGAACAAGGGACACTGCTATAAGCTTTGGGGGTCACAGCATAATAACTTCAAAGCCCTCAACTGGGCATCAGAAGCCTCAGCAATCTGACATTTACAGTGATCCCTCATTAAGCATAGGGTATCCCTGAAACTAAGGTCTTCTGACTGGGAGTCTGGAGTTAATGTCTCCTAATTATCTGCAACACAGTCCAGAGGAGAGAACATGCAAGTCAGTTTAATCTCAACCTCCTAGGCTGCATCAGAGTCCATCCTATCCTTTATCATAACGGGTGGAGAGTCCTACTCCATCTCTGGGGACATTCTGTCAAAGCTGGAGGCTTGTGTGGTTTCATTTCTAGCCATAAATAAGGGTTAAAAGGCTCTGGACTAAAGAGAACCAGTCTTGACATGAGTAAGACAAGGCAGGCATGTGCTCCACTTGAGACCTACTTGATTCTGTCCAATGTATGGACTTTGAGCCATGAAGGGGTTTCCTTATCTGATATGCAGCTATCATCCTCAATGATAAGCGGAGGTAGGACTTTACCCCTCCATAATCAGCAGACAGCTTTCTGTGTTGAGAGATAATCTTCCAAAATTTCAGGTTTACGTTTGGTCAGTGCAACATGCAAGTTGTTCAACAAGATGACTTCCTTAGATGTCTCATCAGACATAAGTGACTTTCTAGACTACAGGCCCATGGGCTGTACAAGTGCCTCCTCATTACTAGTGCAGCTGTTCTGAGAAGGCCTTAGAGCATCCCGTGATTCCTTAGGCCTAAGTAATGATTTTTCACAAATATCAGAAAAAACACTAATAAAAGGCACATGATTTGAGAATAACAGCTACCTTTTTTCCACTTGAGTGTTTTAGGATTTACTCTCTTCTAGCTTAAGTCCCCACACGTTACATAGGACAACATCATAGTTGAAATCTAATCGAGACAAATGTCATGATCTATTTTTTAAATTAGTATGTTTCTTGTAAGCACCTTTGTTCTGCTTGGGTGGCACTCCCCAAAACTCAATCTGGGAATGCCCAGAACCTCAAGCAGATATATCAAGGACATCCTAAACATGAAGTCCTGTACAGCAAACAACTGATAAACACCAGACAATTCTAAGAGCAAACTTAACTAAACCTCATAGGGGCACTTATCTGTGCTTTTCCACTCATGGCCAGGCCCCAAGGATTGTAGCAAACATTTAACTTAGCTACACATATGGCAAGAAAGAATTAAAAATAACTAACCGTATGTCAATCTTTATACAAAGACATGGAAACATGGCAGGGTGGGAGACATATTGCCGGAGTAAATGGGAAGAGGATGGGTTCTGAAACTCTTACCAAATGCAGAACTCCACCTACAAAAGAGATCTCCAAAGTTATGACTGCAGCAGTGACTTAAACAGCATGTTGGAATTTGTGTCCAGTTTTGAAAACGTTAACAACTGTGATTTGCGTGTCAAGGGTACTTATAAGTGTGGAAAATGTTGTTGTGTCTTTCGGCTTTTCCCGGTTAGGGGGCGCCACAGTGGAACTCCGGTCCACTAATGATTGGTAGTTGATTTTTATGTGCCGAGTTACCAGACCTGATGCACAACCTTCAACGAAGTTAAGCCCATTCAAGCATGTCTCCACACAAAAGATGATCTAGCTGAGAATCGAACCGGACAGCGTCTTACTGTGAGGCATAAGTGTGGAAAATGTAAATGGTGTAAATACATACATGAAGGAATATATTTAAATTTGACGGCTTTAAATTGGATGTATGGTGCAAGAGGGCACTACATATGAGGCTACATGGGTATAGTTTACATCGCAATATGCTTAACCTGTGATAGTTTTTACATATGAAAAACTATTCGAAAATTTTCTAAATGTATTTATGAACATTTTTAAAGTCAAAGATGATGGAATAGATCATTTCCAGTTGAGTATTAGGGATGGAGATTTAGATAATGAATTAAAAAGAAAGGAGTTATACTGACAGGTGTTACTGAATTCTAATACAACACCAGGGTTAAATGAACACCAACATTAAATGTGTCCTAGAAGCTTGATCATGCAGATTATTAAACATATCAAGTAATTTCTTTATATATATATATATATATATATATATATATATATATATTTATTTTTCAACATGTTTTTGTTAGTTTTTATACGTATTTTTATGTGATGTTAGTAGTTTTTATAAAAATATTTTGCGTTTTATGATTACTTATGTCATGTGACTCCAAACGGTTATTTGTAATAATGGTCCTATATAAAAGGAATGAGTTTGTGTTGACTTTTTGTTATAATGAAGTCATTGTAAACATAAGACGAAGGTGCTAAACTTGTATATTAGAGTTGCCTGGTTCTTTTAGTTTAGTTGTTTTCTTTTTAGTTTGTCATTTTTACACTGTTATTCCACCCTTGGTGTTTTTTTGTGATGTTTCCTTGAGTTGTGGTAACTTAAGAGATGGTAAAAATTATATGAGGAATGCAAGTGGGGAGTGAGTTTTCCATGGACGAAGGGTATGGCAAACATTCACCTCCATTTTTATGTACTTTTGGTAATGTGTTATTTTGTTTATCTATGCTTCATGAAAAGTAATTTACAGAAAGTTAACCAGAGGAACATTAATTGACACACAAAAAAGAGGTCTTGGGGACTGACCATTTTTTATATGCCACAGCTGACCTAGATCATAGTCTCATGAATACTGCTGATAAAACTACATAGTTAAATTCAAGCTTGTGACAAAACAATTATACTGTGAAATTGCTTGCAAAATACATCAACTAAAATCTATTGTTACTGTGCAGCATAAGAATGATAAGCCAACAGCAAATATAAAAATGCATGGCCAAGACCCCTGTGACACATACAAATGTCTGAAAGAGTCCACAAAGCACTGAGTTATTTCAGTGTGAAATATGGCGACAAGGAAAACAAAGTGTGATCCAGGCACTAGCCTGCACAAAGGAAAGTTTGATATCCACATTTACAAAAATTTTTTTGCTATCATCACTATCCTCTAAATTCAAACATGAAAATGCCAACTTGTAAATGGTAAAGAACTGAATACACTGACAATGAAGGATGATCTTTAATGTTTAAAAACAAAAACTAATGCTACACTTTCAACCTGGATACAAACGACTTTATCAGAACAGTTTTCCACTTGATCAAACAACCTTATTTAGAAGCTGGTCCTAATCATTTGATTCAAACGAATGGTCACCGTCCCCCAGACAATAATACTGGTGGATCTCAAGAACTATTTACTTGGTTCTGATACAGCTGCATAACTATTTTCTTCGTTATCCTCTAACATTCTGTAAGACAGCACATCTCTGTTATATACCAGTTTAGTTTGGGTAGATTCTCATATATTACTGGATCAACTTAAAGTCAGTCCTTTACTGGACAGTACTCCCTACATGTTCTTTCATGACCACTGTGGTTTTACAGCCTTGCTAATTTGACAATTATCTCAAAGTTTGCCTTCATCTCGGTTGATCTGGCAGACTTCCAGTCCTGAATCAATCCTCAGAATATTTCAACATGTCTCCATAACAACTGCTTCCAGTAGGTTATTACCTGCTTTAATAAATAACGCCAAACTACACTGACATTCAGGGCCTTGAATTTTATACTAGACTGTATATGTTTTTTTGACACATATAGGTGAAAAGGATTCAGCTGTTCTAATCTCTTGAACTATGGCTGCAACAGATATTACACAGTATATTGAATGTAGTGCATTTGTGTTTAACCTTGAACATATACTCTGAACACTGCTAACAGCGGCATTTTCATAGTCTGACTTTAGCTGTAAGACTACATTTGGTATGAATGACTGTATACCCCCATGTTTTATCTTGGGTAGGTAAGATGGCCACATCTGACTGCCAATGGTTTACAGTTACAAAACTGCACAATATCAGTATTTTGTTGCCTATTATTTAACTAGTAACATCAGATGCTCATTTGTCAATAAATACCTCATTTAACTTGTTATTGTTTACATATCAAGGTTCTAAAACTGTTATGGTTGCTGGTTTACCTTTTTCAAGGTGAAAGTACTTCATATTGCTGTGTCACACTTTTACACTCAGTTTTACTTGACCAATACATCCTTTGATCCTTACCATAAAGTTCAACTCCTATCTGATTTTCCAATAGTGGCCTTATTACATCAAATCCACAACGAAAATATCCACACTCATTCCAAATGGACCCTTACATACATCTTCCTTTCCCATTCCTGCTCAATACTTTCAAAAATTCTCATCATCATATGATCAATGACATCTGTAATCCTCTTAACCCCTGCTTGGTTCACAGAAAATATCATCACAGTTTTACTAGTTTTCCTGCAATAAATAAAATCAACTGCTTCTCTAATCTGTAATTCACTTCTATCTAGTATTTATATTTAAACCTTTTCTTCCTCACACCCAGTGACACAAACACCAATTCCAAACTTTTTTTTTCATTTACACTCACTTAAGGTTCCATATGCCCAAATATTTCTTCTTTCTTTACTAGACAATGAAAAATACATACTACCTATCCTAATATGCCCCCTTCAAAGTGTACATCTTTCCAGGATTAACTACAAAATCCAACATGTTTACATCTTTTTGTTTATTAATCAGTATACTTATTCCACAGTATCTTCTTTCCTTCCCTACCAAAATTAAAAACACATTCTACCATTTGAATGCTTTCCATCATGTGTATTTATTTTTCTTATTTTGCGCCATTAACCACTACATGGGTTAGGAGGGTGGCCTAATGGTTAAGGTGTTTGACTTACAAACCCAAGGTGCAGGGCTTGAGTCTCACAACGGATAATTTGCTAGGCTTAAAATGGCTCGCAAGGGAAGGGGAAGTCGTACTCCTAACTAACTATGATGAACATAGTCAGTGTTCTGGTTTTCTTTTTCAGACAATTGAAGTTTACTGATTATAAAGACATTCTTTTCTCTCTCTGTCTCTCTCGTCTTCCTTCTCCTTTCCTAACCTTATCTATCAAGTCCACAAATTTCATTCCGGATACCCTCCTTCTCCTATTTACCATCTCCTGCTCTATTTAAAACTTCATGATTTTCCAAATGTATTTCCTTTTGCTTCAATTATCCTTTTTCGTGTGCATCACAATCTACTCTAAAATGTTCCTAATCCTCATATTTAGTAAACCTGAGCTTACAATTATGTTCTGTATATGCTGTTTAGCCATATCGCACTAAACATCTACAGCATCCAGAACCTTTTTTAAAATCTTCACTTGAGTACAGTGATTAAACAAACTCTGTCTGTATCAGTGACTAAACTTTCTGTACCTTAACTCCAACTGCATGAACCGCAGTTTGCCATAAAAAGTGTATTTTAAAGTAAAGCAATAACTTTTTCTTATCACTTCTCCCCTCTCCAGTCAATTTTTGCTACTACCGCCTATGAAATAGCACCTCCTTTCATTATTTTGGTTCTTTGTTGTTCCTAGTTGACTTTTGAATATCCTGGAAGTGATAAAATGACGTATCTGTTGCTTGATTTCCTCCTTTTATGTGGCTCCCACTGAGAATCTTGGGAGCTGCAGTGCTGTAGCTTCTCTGGAGGAATCTTGCATCACTCACTTTACTACAGCATCTCAGGCAATTTCTGACTGTGCTTCTGAAACTTCTGGATGATTTTCTAAATGTATGACCACCTCCAAAGACTGTCCACTTTTACTTATAAATATCCCTACTTAATTTTCCATTCCTTCGACTTCCATCTTAGAACTCTCATCCTCTCCAACCTTCTCCATGTTCCTGTGATGGCAAACCTAAAAAGGAGGAGAACTTCCTCAGTGTCCTAGTCAAGGTGTCCTTCGTCAATACAAGTACTTCCTTGGGTCTATGACAAAAATATGCTATGTCTAATAGAACTAGAAGAAAAGTAAAACTGAAGCCTTGCTTTCCTCCCATAACCTGGGTATACAGGTACTAGTTCAAAAGAAACCTCCTATGGGCTAAGCTGGACAACCTTCCAAAACTAAAATATGTCCAAAAATAACAGAAAGGAAGGTGTTCCAGAGACAAAGCTGTACAGAAACTGTTTAATAAAATAGAACCATAAAAACAAAAGTGAGCGCTTTCACACAAGTGTGCTTCATCAGACAAAAAAATACATCCAAAGCCAAGAATAAAATAACCAAGCAGTTATGGCAGTGTTGGCCACTTGTAAGTCCTGTGCCAGTTTTTATTTAGGCAAAACCAATCGCCCTTTCTATGAAAGAATACGTGAACATCTATGCAGCATAAAAATATGTGATTTAACTAATGTTTTAGCTAAGCATATCATAGTACATGATTTTTCTCATGCTTTTAATTTCAAACCTGTTGGAAGTTATACACATAGGACTATGAGGTGTTGATTTAAAGAACCTTACTGAAGAGAGGGAATTACACTGGTTTTGCGATTCCAGGGTGATAAGAGACCTGGTCTAAATGACAAGGTCTCTTTAAAGCCAGTACTCAAATTGAAGGATTTTCACAGATAATGAATAACTGGTTTTGATAGGTCATTGTGCTAACTGCTTGGCTATTTTATTCTTGGCTTTTCATGTATTTTTTTTTGTCTGATGAAGCACACTTGTGCGAAAGCACTCATGTTTGTTTTTATGGTTCTGTTTTATTAAACAGTTTCTGTACAGCTTTGTCTCCGGAGCACCTTCCTTTCTGCTATTTTTGGACATATAATGCTACTAGTACTGAACTGGGGCTGCAACCTGATTTTCTCCTCCCTGCATCTCCAGTATTCCCACTGTTATAGATGCAGTAAGCCAGAGAGACAAAATGGGGTGATACTCTAGTTATCTCTAGAAGTATAAATTGTACTTTCTATGGGAAAAGAAGCAATTGAGCTGCAAAGACCAGATGCAAGTGCTGAAAAAGTGGGGGGGTCATCTACATACCTCCCTCCTTATTCCCTAGACTGTATGGCATACCCTAGATTCTATCACCCCTTTTAAAAGCTCACAATTATCATCTTAACAAATGACTTTAATAACCAATGGACCACCAAACTGCAAGAACTACTGAGCCGCTGTTCCCAGAAATATAGATTGCAGTGATTAGTTGCTGTGTCATCTAGGCTTAACCCTAAAACATGTAACTTCTCCAACCTTGAGTGGTTAATTACAAACACACTTTTTACAGTATCCTTTCCCATATCTCAGACACTGCTGCCCTGTCCTGTCTAGTTTCTTAGCTAAACATTGTAAGCAGCTCAGCACTTTAATCTCCTTTTTCATATGTTTACCAATGATTGCATTTCGACATTTCTAACCTCCCTGACAAACTTGAAATGGTTGCCAGTGTTTAGTACATTTGTGAGCTGGCTCTTTAACCCCTTTCAAAAATGTTACTTCTACTTCAAGACCTCTTCTCTCGCTTTTCTCAGATAAGTGGTTGTCATCCGTCTGCTCCCTGGCTAACTCTTCATTAAGTTATCTGATGTTTAAACAGAGAAAAAAAGCTCAATCATGTACAAAACAACCAGATCCAAGGAGGACTTGAAGTCGTAAACCAGCCTAAGGGACAAATGTAGAGAAAACTGTTAAAGGCCAAGTCTAATTTATGCACGGTCAGAAAAATTAATGCTCTCAGAAACCTCTAAGTCTTCCAGTAGGGAATAAACTCACATACTACTAGCAGATGTATCAAAACTTCACTTGTTTTAAGAAAGATGGGACCCTGCTATTCCAATCCAGCAAATGTGGCAAACGACAAAAACCAGATAAGCTACATAGTTCTATCAAGCTTATCCAAACTACAAAACTGAGTCATTCCTCCTTTAATTCTCTCATATTTAAATTCAAAATAGTGAGTAACACATTATCCAAAACAGGGCAGATTCTGATGACCTGAGCAAATCTTCTGGCTCGGTTTCTCATCTCTCATCCCTTCATTCTTAATTAAGTATCATAGCATGGACTCCATGGCAGTCAAATGGCTCTCCAGTTATCCGAAAAGACATTCTCGTTGTGTTCAGATTAATGTCAATGTCTCCAAGCCTTTTAGTTTCTACAGATGTATTCCTCATGGGATCCTTACTACATCCTGTTACTTTTCCCTTTACTTTGGATTGATGATCTTTCTAACAGCGTCTGGCAAAATATAATCTGTTAGGGTGGTGACATGGTTCTCTTCCAGTCTGACGTTCTGACATATCTGTCAGTTCTAAACTCCAAAATTACTTTCTCTTCTCACTAACTGGCTTTAATACAATTTCACAACAAATATATCCAAGACAAAAGCTATGTTATGTAGTACTGCACCCAGAAGAAACATTGTACCTTCTAGCCGGGCAGTTACTGCTTCCTCTGGTTCAATCTTTAGCACAGTTTTCACACCTAAACACCTGTAAATTGTGTTCTATGCAAAAGTAAAACATCCTGGTATGCTTGATTCCTACTACAGTCCTATCCCTATCCTTACCACTTCTTAAATATTGACAACTCCTGCTGAAAGGTATTCTTGTATTTCTCCACAAGTACATCTGTTCTTCCTATACGTAGCACATTCAATATCTTAGGGCTCCAAGTAGTACTCAAAATGATATGCTAAATTATGGTTCATTCTCTTCTCAAACAGCACCAGTGCATCACCCTCTCAAAAGCTAAATGCTTGCTAATTTGGCAAAGCTACCTTCATCATCTTCACATTTATCTACAAACTCCTGCATTTGAGAAATATCTTATCATCATGATTTCTTATTCACATCTTATGGTCTAATTGGGGAGATTCTTTTTCCTGTTACATTCTTTCATGAGTGCAAAGCATTCAGTTACTATTTCCTCAAAATATGGAATACCATTCCTGTGCATATATCCACCTTTCACGACCCTTACCTCGCTGCAGTGGACCCAAATCATCCATCTCTCAGCCACCTGACCCCCAAAAAACCTTTAAGACCCTTGCAAGCAAACTATTAACTCATGTGTTCCAGCTACAGGGTGAAAGTCAGCTCATTTGCTCTGTAGCTAAGGGGAGAACCCTAAGCCTCATTCACTCCCAGTCAGAGGTGAGAGGCAATCAGCCTACTTACTTCCCTTAAAAGGTGGTTGCTGGGTACCGGAAGGCTGTCATTCCTATGATGATCTTAACCCTCTATACCTAACTCCCACTTTTACGGGAGCTGGTGGCTTCACGATAAGCCACTGCTAAAGTGAAAACACCCATGTACAACTCTGATGCAGAGTTCTCAGCCTGCATGCAGCGTGAGCCACACTGATGCAATAGAAGCTACCGCCATTCCCTCAATACTCTTTGTTACAGTCAGAGGTGCAGTGGATCGATACCTCCCTCCATTAGGATAGGTGGGTGAAGCTAGCACTGGCCACTCACTCTCATCCTCCCCTGCCCAACTACCCCACTGTTAGAGACGTTAATTAAACTTGTGTCATCTAGTTCATATTCACAGGTTATAGGTTCATAGGGTATACTAAAATTCAAGCAGCTTCCCACACTAAGTTGTTAGGTGCTATAACTGATGACAACCTGAAATTTGAAAATGTATTTTCATATACAAATCTGTATAAAAATACAAAAAATAGGAATGCTTTACAGTGCCAAAACTTATTCCAGCACAGTAACTTAGGCCACCACATATCTTTTGTCTTCTCCTTTATAGAGTTCTCCCACCTGACAAGTCTGCAGGCCTCAGTAAAGGCTAAACTAGAACAATGTTGTAACATTCCTAGCCAATCAACCCCACCATGCTCACCATTGTTCTGCACACAGAACATTATAAACTGGTTTGAAATTCTCTATCACGTATCACACACACAACTTTTCTTGCCTCATAAAATAATGTGCAACCCTTCTTCCTGCCCAACCATCATCTCCACTCTCCACCAATATCTCTCAAATTGTCCTCACTGCTCTACAGATAAAAATATGCTTGAAATTTACACAAAAGCAAATAATGCTCAAAGTCTGTATTCACACTGTGTAGTCAAAGTCTCAAACTCCTTCCAGAATGCTATCAGGTATCTAGCATTCATTTATTTACATCTACATTAAAATAATTCCTCTCTAAATCATGGTTGTTTTCTTGCTCGACACTAGGTTAATACTCTAAATACAGCCCTCTGTGTTTTAACTTTCACATCATCTGTCTCTAATCTATCTCCTTATCCTCCTGCTAGGTTACATAAATTATTTCTTCTGTTCCTGCCCTCTCCCATTTCCCCAACACTAGTATACCTATTTTTGTACAACATATAGATTCCTGTCATGTCCACTCCTTATCCTCTCTCTCCCATGACATCTCTTTCCCTATCATTTATCATCTCCTTTGTTTTCTGCCCTCCCTTTCTCACCTAACTTCCTTTCAGTACTATACTTATTTTTGTACTATATAAAATTTCTTTTACACTTTTCCATTTCTCTGAATATTCCTTACATACTTTCCTTTCTCGCATCCTAACTATTTCCACCTTACATACTTGAATTCTCCTATCCCTGTACCTATAACTAATGTCTTAACTACTTCTTTTTAACTGTGCCATACCTACTTCTCACATATTATGCCTAAATGTTATGTAGTATCATTTATCATCTGCTCTTTTTTTCTGCCCTCCCCTTCTCACCTAACTTCCTTTCACTGGTATACTTATTTCTATACTACAGAAAATTATTTTAATACTTTCTCTTTTCTCTGTATATTCCTTATATACCTTCCTTTCTCTTGTCCTCCTTCCATCTTACATACTTGAACTCTCCTATTCCTGTACTTATAACTAATGTCTTAGTTGCTTCTTTTTAACTGTGCCATACCTACTTCCCACGTCCATCCACAACCCCTTATTCCCCATTTTTTGCACATAGGGTATGGGTGTCACTTCAACAGTGATCACCATCTAGAGTACTTACTTTTCATATATTTTACCTAAATGTTAATATTCTTTCTGCAGCCTCATCCATAAGATATTCCAAAATGTGCAAACAATCTCAAATACTTTGTATTTACAATTGGTATTTAATTTGCATTATATTACTCTGTTTTTCTGGTAAAAGCAAGTACTATATGCATATATATTTATAGGATTGATACTGATCCCTGAAGAAACTTTTCACCGAAGCACAAACAGCCAGGGAGTTCCGCGAAAGTGCTTTTTACTGAAAAAGCACTTTCGCGGAAGTATGCCTGCAGCTAGAGGGAGTCGTTGGGGAATGACTGTTGCGGAGATCGTACTACAGTGCGGATAAGGGAATATTCCCTTTTACTCACTGTAGTGTGATCTTGGAGTGAGAATATTAAAGTAGGGGGGTATGGGGGCATAGCCCTCCACATAGGGGGTGCAGGGGGGCTTGCCCCCTGCATAAAAATAGATTTACTATTTTTTTTTAATGCACTTTAATGAAAGTGCTTTTTCGGTGAAAGCGCTTTCATTAAAGTGCGTTTGGTGATTGTGGATTCGGACTATCGAACTTTCGTTCAATAGTCCTAGATCCATATCTCTCTCTCTCTCTCTCATATATATATATATATATATATATATATATATATATATATATATATATATATATATATATATATATACATACACACACACACACACACACATACATGCACATATATACATGTCTATATATATATATATATATATATATATATATATATATATATATATATATATATATATATATAACACCTACAAGCAGTTACCATGTGTATTTTATTTTTATACTTTTTTATTTTTGTTATTTTACTTATTTGCATCTGGGATGCTTTTTTCCCTGGGTCCCTGTTGAAAATGGGTACTTTTGCTAAGTTGGACTTTCCCAATAAACACAGTAAACAAATATCAGTAACTGACTAAATGACTAAATAAATAAATTAAATTATGGTGGAATACTAGCAACCATTTACTGCTACTCACTGAGGAATGTGTGGAAGACAGTGTGCACACTGTCTGCTACCACATATAACATGTCATAACTTCACTACTCATCTTGCACAATACGCACAAACCTGTTTAATGCAAGAGGATGACTATACAATTAAGATAATTGTCTGTTTGCTGCTTTACAGTAAGGGATGATCTGGACTTCTAGTTACTATCTGTGTGGAGTTTGTTTCCCTGTTGTCAGTAAGGGTGTCCACCAAATGTTTTTTTTCACCACTTCTAAAAAAAACAAGCTGGTTGATTGATAACTCTAAATCACCCATGTAAAGGAAGGTCTGCAAACTTCAGTTCACCTTAACAATTATCAAACGATTAAATAAAATCATGAGTTTGTTTAAACGGAAAAATTCTTCTGTGAACTCTATAAACATTTTAAAAGTCTGCTATTCCTGAATAGCCCACAGCAATTGTATGAAAAAAAATGCATACTGACAGAATTCCTGGTTAAATGCAGTTGCATTAATTTAGCTACATGTTCAGTTAGCTACTTCTAATACATCATCTTCATAACTGCTCAAAATCCTTCGCAATACTTTGCAGGACAAACAGATCTTGATATCAACAGTAGTAATACATGGCCTCACCTATGATCCAAGAACAGGAACTTCCACTCTAAACTGTGCCTGGATGTAAACTCTTCATTTGGTTCTTCAACGGCACACATTTCCTAAACATACATACATAAGCCCATTTAGTTACACCCATGGTTACAAGTGCATTTTCTGTGAAAATTCAGTGTTACATACATAAAAGTGCTAAATGAAATATGCATGCAGTTTATGCATAAACTAGAAAGAGATCACGAGCACAAGTAAAAAGATTCGTAAAGCAGTACCATACAACAGCCTGCATATTCATTAGGACTCGCAACACTACAAAAACCTACACTCTCAAAAGGCCCTGCAGTACATCCGGATATGTGACCTGGATACAAAAATCTGTTTTGGCTGCAATGAAGACCTAAAACGAAAGTGATATGGTCCCAGGTATGCAGTGTAGATTACAAAGAAATTATTAAGTTACACTTTAGAAGGTAAATGTAAGTGCCTCAATGGCCATACTGCCCGGATACTTAACAGAGTCTATATTATCCATATAACCTCTCTCATACACACACATACAAAAAACGTGCATTCAAACAAAAGAAAAACATATACTAATGAATACAGATTTTTATTCCATGCACTGCTCATGCAGGGAACAAAATGCTGGTATTTCCACAATATTACTCTGAGTGGTTACTACTGTCATAAAAGAAATGGTAAGATGACTTTTCTAGACTCACAGTTTTGCCAGATCCATTCTTCAAAGGATACTGGAGTTCATCTTGCTCTGTACTTCAGACCTCCTCCCAATCAGTGTAAAAATCTGGGATTTTTCTCATTAGTAAGCAATACTGAAATGGTGATCTAATGAAGGCTATGTATGACTCAGCTGTGTAAGAACTTACCATAACACTACATGCCTAAATAGATCACTGTTGCACTATATGTATCCTTCCTTTCTCATCTTCTATTTTCTCCTTCTTTATTTTGCCTGGAGAAGATGGGCCAACTTCTCCTACTCCCCTCTCTATCTGTGTGTACCAGAGTCCTTTTTTCTAGACTTTAATCTCAAACATCTTTTACTGGGTGAGAAAGTTCAGAGGAGCTTCATGCCTGTATGTCCTATATATGGCAACACACTGACTCATGCATAGCTCTTAGGTCAGATATACATCACAAAAGAAAGCAGCCCGAGCTTTTATAATCTGGCTGGACATACAGTAACCTTGGCAGGATACTTGCCATTAGTAATTAATATTGCAACAGTGATCTAATGAAGGACATTTGTACTTTTTGAAAAAAGGGGAAAAAGACGTTATGTACTCACCATAACATTCCATGTTTGTTGTCCATCTTGCCTTCATTCTTACTGGATGGGTTCAGAACCAATTCTCGGTTCTGACTCGGCCGTATACTAAAGCTTGAGGACTTCCACTGGCTCGTGGGTGTATCCCTATCCCATCATGCTCTAGTGAAGCTCACCAGATCTTGTTTGCTGATAACATTAGGAACCCAAGGTAACATCAATATTATGAAGACAATGAAGAAGGCCAGGGACACACTTACCAGACAACCTCTTTGTCCTTAACTGTCCTTCAGGAGCCATAGGTAGGGGAAGGAGGGTGAGATGTAAGAATGAAGACGAGATGGACAACAAACATGTAACGTTATGGTGAATACATAAATTCTTTATGTTATGTTTTCCTACCTCGCCTTCATTCTTACTGGTTGGGACACCGTTCCTAGCAGCACCATATTTCTTGGGTGGCTCACGGGAGTATATTCTTCAGGACAATGGACCCACAGGAGGTCCTGTCCCTGGAGGCCAAATCTGCTTTGTAATGAGTGATAAAGGTACGAGGTGTTGCCCAAGTCACAGCAGCACAAATGCTATTGAGTGGTACCCTTCTTGAAAGACAGAAGAGGTTTCCATGGCTCTTGTAAAATGGGATTTGACTTGAAAGGAAGAATCTTGTTATTGGATTCATATATAAAAGTGATACAATCTGAGAGCCATTTTGAAAGAGTGACCTTAGATATAGGGGCACCTTTCTTTGCTTTTGAAAATGATACAAATAAATGATCAGATTTCCTGAAGTCCTTTGTTCTATGTAAGTAGAAGCATAACTGCCTATGGACAGCCAATTGGTGAAGTCTATATTCTGCCTTGTTGCCATGATTTGGAAAGAAAACTGGTAACTCAATGGACTGACGTAGGTTAAATTCTGAACATACTTTAGGCAGAAAGGATGGGTTTGTTCGAAGGGATACTCTGTCTTTATAAAAGAGCATATATGGTGGCTTGATCAATAAAGCTTGCAGCTCTGAAACTCTTCTGGCAGAAGTGATGACAATCAACATACTTGTCTTCCACGTTAAAAATTTTAGATTACTTGATGACACAGTTTCAAAGGGGGGTAGGATCAAGCAGAACAGAACAAAGTTTAGGTCCCATGGTGGCAGGCATGTTTTTATGGGTGGTCTTAACAAGTTAGTACTCTTCAGGAAGGCTTTGCGTATTTTGTGGGACATCAAATTAGGGGTGAAATCATTTATATGGAAATTAGATATTGCTGCTAACTGTATACAAATGGTAGCTGCAGCTGTGTCTTCATTAAACAGTTTCGCCAGAAATTCAAGGATAGAACTTATAGGAGCAGAGAAGGGATCAATGTGTCTTGTCAGAGCCCAGGAAGAAAACCTCTTCCATTTACTGATATACAACTTTCTTTTGAAGCTTTATGAGAAGAGATCAAGATATGCTTGACTGAATGAGGGAAGTTAGGAAGCCTGGCTATATTTTGAATTGGAGCAGCCAAGCTGTCAATTTTAGGGTTGAAAGGCAAGGGTGGAGCGTTATGGATGTATGAGTCAGAAGGTCTAGAACTGGGTCCAGAACCCACAGCTTCTCCTGAAGATAAGGCCAAAGAAAGAGGAACCAAATCTAACAAGGCCAATAAAGTGCAATGAGAATTAGCCTGCTTCCCAACAAGTTGGCTTTCTGGAGAACTTTGGGTATTAGTGGAAAGGAAGGAAAAGCAAAAAGAAGTCCCGGGGAGGCCAATCGTCTAGAAGTGCATCCCTTGGTGACTCCCCTGGAGGGGCGATTAGGGCAAAATAGCTGCTGCATTTGGCATTCATGGAAGTGGCAAAAAGGTTGCAGCAAGACTGGCCCCATTTGCAGAAGATCCTCTCCGCTACTTCTTGTTTTAGGGACCACTCGTGGGGCATGAGAATCGCTCTGCTGAGTCTGTCTGCTATCACGTTGGACCTCCCCGGGATGTGCATTGCTATTAGAAAGTTTGGGAGGCGATCACCCATTGCCATAATCTGACAGCCTCTCAACAAAGGGGGTAAGACCTGGTCCCTCCTTTTTTGTGTACCAGACAACAGACATGTTGTCTGTTTGAACTGCAATTGTTCCCAGCGGAAGAGAGTCCTGGAGTGCCTGCAACATCAAAAGCACCGCCCTCATCTCTAGGATATTGATGTGCAAGTTGGCCTCGTGATCCTGCCAAGTGCCTTGAACTCTCCTGCCCAGATAATGCCCCCCCACCCTATCTGGGAGGCATCTGTGGTTACTGTGGCCACTGGCTGAGTGGGAAGAAAAGGCTGACCAGATGTCACATGACTGGAGTGAAGCCACCAGCGAAGGTTAACAGAATTTGGTGCGACATGGGTAGTTCTTGTAATGACCACTGGGTGAAAAGAAGCCACTGCAGAATTCTCATGTGCATGCATGCATGCCAGTGGAACTAGACTTATCGCAGATGCCATGGTGTCCAGGACTTTCAAGACTGTTTTTGCCTGTACTTTTGTTTTGGAGAGAAGGTTGGAGACTTCATGTTTATTGTATCTAGATCTGCTCCTATAAACACAATATGCTGTGATGGCAACAAGGCAGATTTTTCGTAATTAATTGCGATTCCCAGGTGAGAGCAGAGAGAGAGTGATGTCTCTTGATTCCAGTAGCAGATGCTTGGTGGTGGCAGTTAGGAGCCAGTCTAGATACGGAAACACTCAGAATCCTAGATGTCTCAGGTGAGCTGTGACTACTGCTATGCACTTGGTGAACACTCTGGGGGCTGTAGTGAGACCAAAGGGCAGAGGTTGAATCTGGTAATGACTGGCTCCCAGCCAAAAGCGCAGATGACTTTTGGATGGCCTGTCCATCTTTACGTGGTAGTACGCATCCTGGAGGTCTATAGAGCACATCCAATCATCCATTCCCAAAAATGGAAGAATCGACTGCAGTGTTACCATCTGGAACTTGGTCTTTTTTACTGATTTGTTTAATCTGCTGAGATCCAAAATTGGTTTCCAGTCCCCTGTTCTTTTTGGCACTAAAAAGAATTTTGAGTAAGTTCCAGATCCTATTTGGACAGCTGGGACTCTTTGGATGACTCTTTTGTCTAGCAACTTTTGAATTTCAAGAGTTGCTTGATCCCTCTAACTGGGTGGAATGTCTGGGATTTTCTGTATGTTTGGGATGGGAAGAGAAAATGGTATGGAGTATCCTCTGGATATGATACCTTGTACCCACTTGTCTTTTGTTATTTCCAGCCAGGCTTGTAGGTACAAAGATAAGCGACCCCCGACTGCCTCCAGAATTTGACAGAAGGGCCTCTCTTTAGGAGCGTTGAAAGGGCTGAACTACAGAAAGAATCTCTGTCACCTTGGTTTTGCGGACCCCTTCTGCCACGTGGACGGTGTCTTCTATTTGTACTTCCCCCTCTGCCCCTAGGGGAAGAGTCACCGTGTGTGTCCTATAAAACTCTTTGGGATTTACGGAACCACTTCATTCCCCCTCTGTCCTTTTGGATAAGGTCTATAAGTATGGAAAAAACAAAATCCTACGGCAGAGAGAGTCTTTCTTTCTTGTTCACATCTGGTTAGCATCTCCTTAATTTTGGCCTGAACAAGGACGAGCCATCAAATGGGGCATTCGTAAAAGAAGATTTGAAAGGTTCCGCAAAGTCGCATAAGTGTATCTAGGAATGTCTCCTTAGGGAAATTCCTGAACCCGCTGCTCTGCTCACTCCATCTGCTGTGTATGAAATGAGTCTCATGGAGAAGTTGATCACAGAATTTAAGATGGAGAGCTGAGAGGAAACCTTGTCTGCTACCCCTGCAGCTACTGTACATTGGAGAGTATCTCCTAGTTCCTTTAGGAGATCTCTTTGTAGCCTTGTAAAATGTGTCAGATAGTTCAGCGATCGGAGAGCAAAAGTCACTGAAGCCATGGTGCGCTTCCTGTATCTGTCCATTGTACGAGACTCTGTTTAGTGGATGGACAGGCGAGAATGTTTCAGAAAGTTCTTTTTTGGTGGCTGCTGCTGCCACCACCATAGCATCTACAGGGACACCCTTGGACAGGAAAACTTTACCTGAAGGGGCCGTAATGACCTTATTTGGCCTCCTAGGGACAGGCTCCACTGCATCTACAGACTTCCATGCCTTTCGACTAACTAGTTCCATAAGTTCGTCGAAAGGTGGAGACACCCAAGTGGCTGAAGGGTGAGACCCGAAGGCCTTCAGGTAAACAGACTCTTCATCAGAAGGGTTGATGGGCTTCCAGCCGCCTCTCTGCTTTAACAAGATAAATTAAAAAAAATATATAGTAACGATAAAGAAAGTAATTAGGTTGGTCTACTTAACCAGAGACAAGATGGAAGCATGTGATCGGTTTAGCAGCAATCAAGATCTGGGGAGCTTCACTAGACCATGATGGGATAGGGATACAGCCACGAGCCAATGGAAGTTCTCGAGCTTTAGTACGTGGCCGAGTTGGAACCAAGAATTGGTTGCGAACCCAACCAGTAAGAATGAAGGTGAGACAGGACAACATAACATCATGGCTTTCATGATCTACAGTAAAGAAAAAAGATGTGGAACAAAGCACTTGAAACTCCTCAAACATTGTTAGCATACTTTCCTACAAAGTAGAGAAGAGTAGGCTAATTTGACAAAACATAGGTAGTAATCTCAGGTTTCTTTTATATGTTTTACTAAAAGGGCTTCTGTCTAGAAACAGGCCATTATTCATCATTATTCACAAATGATCTGAAATAAAAATCTGTATTTTTAAAAATAAAATGCAGCAGTCACAAATCAGTTTTCAAACAGTAATAATGTCATCAGGGTGTGTTGGAGGGGCACAACCTACCCCCAAAAGAAACAAAAATAGTATAAAGCAGCCCCACAAATAAGTAATGGACTTTGGATGAAAACTGACTGTTTAGCAAGATTATGCAGCAAAGATGATTAGCAGAATTATCTTTCTCATCAAACAGTTGCAAAACTGCCAGCTTTCTGGCTTCGAGGGACAGAGCATTCACACTGCTCCATATAGCTTGCGTCTGATTAGTGACTTGGGTATTGGAGAAGCTGGCATGAAAATGTGTGAGCACATTAGCTACCAACAGTTCAAACACCTTGGGAGAAGAGGCCATAGTTGGCCTATAAGGCAATAATGTAACTTCTGTGCTTGCATAAGCAGCACTGTAACCAAAATGGCATGTGGAAAGAGGCACACATCCTTCCTTGTAAATGTTAGAGAAGTCAAAGCCATGGTGACAGGTTAAGAATTTAAAAATAGAAAAGCCCTGATTGTATTCAAACCCCCCCCCCCCCCAATAAGGGGAGATATTGGGCCTGTGGGATCTCACCTCAGAAGTGAACAAACTGATTGCAACTGGGCAGTACTGAGAATTTTAACAGATAAATTTGTAAGGACAATTATAGCTTGGAAGAGGAGGCCAAAGTCCACACTTTCTCATACATAGTAACTGACGCAGCATTAACATGCTTGAAAAGTGTGAGTGCAAGTGCAATATAGAAGGTTCGCAAACTATTAGTCTGAAGCAGGAAAATTTCTGCATAAATAAAACACAGCTGTGTGAGAATAACTACCATAACAGTAAATATCAATTCTTAAAATGAAAGGAAAACAAGCAAAAGTAGAAGTCAGTTTCCTGAGCTAAAATGTTTCAGCTGTTGGACATTTCCAGAGAGTGCAATTAAGAGGGAACCCCATCTTAAAAGACAGTGCACAAGAGGACTTCCAGTTCAGATGAGGGCAACTTAACACTCTTAATCAGTGGCTCAATGTGTGC
Organism: Protopterus annectens; assembly: GCF_019279795.1. Lineage (NCBI taxonomy): Eukaryota > Metazoa > Chordata > Ceratodontiformes > Protopteridae > Protopterus > Protopterus annectens. The sequence goes on from NC_056729.1 coordinate 770,519,271, forward strand.
TTACTTTTAATTTGTATTCATTGGCAAAAAACTTACTATTAAAAAACATACTGGAAGTAAGGTATGTTAATTTGAAACAACTTCTGGTTTCAAAGCTCACAAAAAAACAATCAGCACTTAAGGGAGCTTCTGCTGTCCACCCAGAGGCTTGCTGTATGGCCTGACAAAAAGAAAAACAAGACCACCTTAGCTATTCCTAGACACTAACTTCAGCAAGTATGATGACAAAAGCACTACAGTCAACTACGGACACTAATTTTGAGCTTATTAATAGTTGTGCTCCAGAAAATAAGCTCCTTATTGCTACAAAAAGGAGATTTACTGAAACAGAGAATGCTCTATCACCTCACTCTAACTACATTGGAAATATGGACTCACTCCTCACCACAATGAATCAAATAATGGAGTCATAGCTCAGATTTCTTTTATATGTTTTACTAAAAGGAATTCTGTTTAGAAACAGGCCATTATTCATCATTATTGCTAATGAAAGCAAAGCAGACTGATCAAGAAGACTGGGCCACTAGACGAAACATTCACTTTCATGGGATCGCTGAGAAACCAGAAGGCCAAGGACTGTTAGAATTCTATTGACTGCTAGAATGCAGGAGTGGGACAGTTTCCTGTCTCAAGACATCGAGCCAGAGACAGGCTATAAGACATTCATAACAAAAGCTTTTATGGCTTGCAGCCTGTGACCTATAATAATCATATTTGTAGCCTACCACATCAGGCAGAAAGTACTACCTACATTATGGTCAGGTAAGGTTCTGCATGTATTAGGCAACTAAGTCTATTCTGATCAGGATTACTTGACAGAAAACAGATATTGTCAAGATCTCTGTCACTCTGTGATGAAGTTACATACTGCAAATGGTTGGAAGTTCAACATGCTATAATTGGCTTCCCTTAATGTTCTTCTTCCTAGTGGAGCTATGGTCTTGCTTTCACAAGAGGAATAACAGATAATGCTGAGCAAAGTCATTACTACTGGTTTTCATGAAAGCAATTTGGTGGAATCAGTTCCACCTGGATGTGTGCGCCCAGGAGATAATGAACCTTGCCATTTGTGAAGCCATCCCAAGTCATTTTCACTATTTAAAAAGCAAATGATATATTGTGGGCAGCAACAGAGGCAGCAAAACACTAACCCAAGAGACATGAACTACCTTAAGCAACCTGTTACTTGGATTTCCCTAACTTGGAAGAGAAATACTGAGTTGGCATGATAAGATGACTGGGGTTGTTCTACGATTTATTCACAGAATTTGGGATATGTAGGACAGGAAAGAAGAAAGATTCTAAATAACATTTATGTCTTAACTTTGCAAGGATTTTGTATTTTGTGCAACTCAAATCAGTGACAGCACTGAGATGTACAGGTATGGCCCTGTTCAGAATCCCAAACTGGCATGACAACATCTAATGCAATGACTGACACAGGAGAGTGAGACTGAGCAAGCCAAACATATGAAAAATCAACAATGAGGAAAAATTCAACAATGAAGAAAAGTCAGCACCTATTTGTTGCTTCTTTGAGATGTGAAACATGCTCCTTGTTCCAGCATGTCTACGTACAGCCAGACCGTGGTTTAAGACTATTTTTCTTCTCTTGTTTTGATAAACATTAAGAAATTTCTACACAAGGTTAGCTTAAGTGTAATTTGAGAAGTTCACCTATTCTAATATGTAACAGATTTGGCAAGGGAGATAGAATGTCACTTAACAGAAGGATGACATGGAAGAGAAATACTTTCTCCTTATGCATTTTATCTGACTGCAATTGTTCATCCTGCTTTTGCTAATGCAATGTCCTGTAATGGAAATGACCAAAAGAAAGGCTGGCCAAGTGGCAAGTTTTCACAACATGAAGAATATACTAGGAACTGGCCATGTCTTAAATCACTCACACTTATCTCTATACTTGTGCAAGCCTGTAATCTCTCCTACAGCGGAAGTGCACTTTCACTTAATCTTCCAACACTGCTTATATCCCAGATATGTGCTCCTTAAAATAAATTATTAAAGCAATGACTGTGAAGCAGGTATAGATACACAATCATCTAAATAAGTGAATAAAAAAGCAAATGGTACCATAGGAAATTAAAAATGGCTTTACCTTTAGTACTATGCCTTAATCTGGTTGATTCCTAGTAGTAGCTGAAAAGATTAATACACACATTGTGGCAGACAAGATTGGGAATGAGTACTGCATTCTTTGTTTGAGAACTCTTTTCAGAGTTGATCAAGCATTCGTTTGAAGTTCAAATACTTTATGTGTAGACAATGACAACCCTCCGTTTCTCCCTTGAATGCTTCCTCACATTTCTCTAAGGACCTCCCTGAATTGCACAGGTATATGACATCACTTAATGACTAAACAATGGCATGTGACGGTATATGTGTAGCTCCAGATACAGCCACATAAACACTAGTGGTATTCCTCTTCCCATTCTCATGCAAGATATTTGTTTACTACTTCTGTTTATAGTTGACATGAGAAAAAAACTTAAATGGTTGGTGGTTTTAAGTGACTGCAATCCTTGGCAATTTCCCAGAAAAACTCAATTTTTACAATAACAGATTTAAATATGAGGCAGAATCAGGAACATAGAATGAAATCAATGCCACTTAACACCCAAGGTGATTGGTCATGTAATGGACTTTTTCAAGAGTAGCCAGATTTTTCTAATTTTTAGTTTACAGGTAAATAATAACTACAAGTAATAATAAAGCAATAAGAAAGCCTTATTATTCTCAGAAGCTGAAGCCAGTTCAGGTGGTAGAAGGACTGATTAATAAGATGACAATGACGAGCCAACAGCAGACAGCTGAGATCTTGGTGCTTAAGTGCAGCAATACCAACAGCTTCTGGTTGATTTTTTTTAGAGCCATTTTTGACAAGTTTAAAGGATGGTCTTTTGATTGTGGCACAGTTACTGTTGTGCTGTATGCCCTTGAAGACCTTATCTGGATTCCTTAACCTAATTATAAGTTTGAAAATGTCCATACCCCTCTTTTTCCAACTCATATCTTTGAACAGTTAACCATCTCATTTCCTATAGTCACACACTACATTTTAGGTTCCATGTTTTCAGTGGAGGAGCCCGTATCAGCTCTAAGGACATCCTTTCTGACTCTATTAAAACTGTAGTGTGCCTACCAGATGAAGTGGTGATTCCCAAAAATCCTGAACATGGAATGCTCCACTGTTTCATGTATTCAGAGATACTGCACAATAAAGTTTTACAGTTCTTAAGGATGTTGCTGGAAAGTGAAAATGTAATATAATTACAAAATGATAGTTGTTAGTAATGTTTTTATTACACGTGTAATCTTCTTTCCTACTGCAACCTTTTGTAAACTTAATGTATTTTGTGTGGAGCTTTTCTCCCCAGGGCCTCTGCTGAGAAGGGACTTTGTGCCCAGTCAGACTATCTCATTAAGCAAATCCTAATAAATAAATAAATCTAGCAGAAAATTAACTGATTGTGTTAACAGTGTAGGTATAATCTTTAATAAACTTATTTTCTTTAGGGAGATAAGTGTGCATGTGTGTGTGTGCATGTATTAAATATAGATAAATAGATAACATACATACACACACACACACACACACACACACACACAGAAGAGCACAAATATATAACTTTATTTATTCATACTTTGTTAATTAGTTTAGTCCCAGTAGGCCAGTAGCCACCTTTCAGGGAAGACCTGAGGTGGTATTTATACTACTAGGGAAATTTGGCCAGGGGATCAGAAACTTCCCATGGTCTTTCTGGTAGATGTCATGGGATTTTTTTTTACATCCACCCGAATTACCACCAACTCAGGCAGATGGGGCTGTCTGTTAAATGTCTCTCATCTGCAGTATCCCCTCCTATGCTACACTGCAGAGTCAGCAATCGATCTACTTGGTGTGGTTATAGAACCCACAGGCTTCTGAACCAAAGGCGAGTGTGCTACCTGTTACACCACTAACTTTTCTGATACTTGCATATACAAATATATGTATACATGTATGTATGCGTGTGTATATTTATATATAGTATATATATATATATATATATATATATATATATATATATATATATATACAGTTAGACGTTGCCCGTTCGATTCTCAGAGCATCTTCTGTGTGGCGATATGCGTGAATGGGCGTTCCTTCGTTGAAGGTTGTGCGTTAGGCCCGGCAAGCCAGCATGTAAAAATCTACTGCCAATCATTAGCGGACCGGAGTTCCGATGTGGCGACCCCTAACCAGGAAAAGCCGAAAGACACAAACGTATTACATATGCATGTATACACACACACACACACACACACACACACACATACACACACACAAATATCTTGTGTGGGCACATCTGTGCATTTTTAGAGGTTGCAGTGGATTACAGAAAATATGCATAAGTATATTTATATAACTAACTTAGGCACTGTCCATTTGCAGGCATTACAGAAGACCATTGCACAGGCTCAACACAAAATTTAAGGAATGCATGGAGGCAAAAATTTGATGGTCAATATGTGAGTTACCGTGATTTGCTGTCCTGCAAAATTCTAAGCATATGAGAAATTAATGCTCATATTATTGCTCTGCCCTACAATGAGGTTTATGTGATGTTACAAAGTATCAAGTGAAAGCTTACATAATGCTAGGGAACTTCCCACTGCTACCTGATACCTAACTACCACCATTCTGCAGATTTTTTTTATATTTGTTGAAGTAATAAATATTGGGGGGAATTCAAGAAGGTACCATGAGGTGTACACTTTCGTATACACATTGTGGTACTTTCCCCCGATTCAACAACTGTCCTTACAGAGTTTTGCAAGGTCTTTCAGTGAAGGGCTGGCCCCGCGGCCACACTGAATGCTAATGAGGTATTTCAGGGGGAGAGGCATATGTTAATTAGCCATGTGCTCTCACCTTGGGACTGCCTCCACGATAGTATCTACACAGCTATTCCCCACCATACTGCGGTACTGAATATGGCCAAAATGGCACTTCATATACTAAAGGAGTAGGGGAAAAATGAAGGACAGCGAGAATAGGAACTGGTGTGTTTGTGTTTGTGTGTGTGTGTGTGTGTGTGTGTGTGTGTGTGTGTGTGTGTGTGTGTGTGTGTGTGTGTGTGTGTGTGTGTGTGTGTGTATGTGAGAGAGAGAGACAGTGACTGGGGGAAAGATGCCACTGCCTACATGAACGGCTGTTTTTTTGATTTGGGATGCATGGCTAGGGTTAAAAAGGCCCTTGTGATCGTTAGCCTAGTAAACACCTATGAACCTAACAATGAAATCAGCAATGACATGCATCTTTTTGCAGTAAATGTGACTCAGAGACATGCAAATTAGCCAGTACTGAGGTCCTACCTTGTCATGGCTAACATGTTTCTGAATCGCAAATAGGCATGATGGGGGGGAAAAGGCCTTTTTAGTAGCACAGAGGGTGTGGTTTAAAACCTCTTATCCCCTACATCACATTTACATCTGTGCGGAGTCTGCATGTCCTCCCTGTGGTTTTGTGGGCTTCCTCCGGGTGCTCTGGTTTCCTCCCACATCCCAAAGACATGCTGTAGGTGAATTGGACATTCTAAATTGGCCTTAGGAGTGAGTGCGGGCATGTGTGTGCCTTCTGTGGAAGGTTGGGCACCGGGCTGGCAACTCGACACAGTAAAACTCCACTGCCACTCATGAGCAGTCAGGTGATCCGCTGTGGCGACCCCTAACCGGGAAAAAGTTGAAAGAAGAAGAAGGAGGAGTCTTGTAAGGGCAAGATGGATGGCATCTGTTAAAGCCCAGGATACAGCCTTAAGCTGGCCAAATAAGGAGACCAAAATCCTCCTCTACCTACTGTAGGAGCTGTACCTATAAAAACAGAAGCAGGCAACTACCACTTCTGAATGGAAAAAAAATGACATCTGGGAGGAACTGGGACATTACCTGACATCCTTGATAGGCACTCCCCCCTCCAGGCAACAATGTAGGATTCAGAGCAGCTCTGGGACCAAGGGAAAACATCCTCAGGGGCCATGACCTACCCATGGGTCTATTTCTCAGACCTTTAGACAATGTCAGGCAGAATGAGGGTGCCTGATACAAGATGATGACATGGAAGGTGGGGGCAATAACGTAAAAAGAATATTTACCCAATCCCAGAATGCTCAAAATGAGTTTAGAGGGGATGGTGGGAGGGAAAAGGAGCTACATAAGTGAATATACTCAAACCACTGCAATTAGGTAAGTTCCTAACACAAATTTATTATGCTCATTTTAATATTCATAGTTCTGTTATCACTTCTGGGGAGACTCCCAGAGCATAAAAACTAGACTGTGGCCCTTTACATGAACTAGCATAGATTTTCCATTGTGGAAGTAAAAACAAATATAGTGAGCAAGCCATTTAGATAAGGTTCATTTATTAACAGGCTTTCCCTACCTACTTATTGCATTTTAGTTCTTTATTAAATTATCACATCTGACATAGGCAATCATACATTTATATAAATGAAATTTACTGATTAACTGTATTTCATTGCTGTTTAACAGTATTTCATTGCTATTTACTGCACTGCAATTCATTATTGTTTAACTGCATTTCATTACTGTTTAACTGTAGTTTTCATACTGTCAGTTCTGTTTTGTCTGTAAGTGGTTAATCTGTGCTTTCTTATGAGTTTTACTGTGTTCTTAACCCTTAAATTGAATAGCATAGTCTGGATACAGGTTTGCTGCAGCTGCACGGTTTTTAACCCTTTGTGAGGTATTCCAGCTAGATGTTTTCCATTAGTAGCACTTGTGTGATCACCTAGTAGTACTACTCTTAGACCTTCAACCCTTTCCCTGTTACCTCTCTCTGGCCTCTCTCCCTCAGTCTCGGACAAATATGGCTAGACAATTTCCTATGTTTTCTCCTGCCAGCCTGGTTGATACAGACATCCTGAGTAGCAGTGTAGCAATTGCCTCATGTACACGGACAACCCTCTTCTACTAACACCAAGGAACACAGTTTGTGACAGATGCAATTACATTAAGAACCTAGAGTCAATGCTCTCTCCCTCACAAGCCAGTATATCTGGCACTGAGAAGGCTGTCAACACAAACACCACACCTCAAACACCACCCACACCTACACTACACACACCCACATATGCAGAGGTCCTCAACAAAAAACATACTCAAGCAAAAGAGATCTCCATGGCAAAAACACACCCGAACTCTAATGTCCACCACACCACACATCGTCCACACACCTGTGCCTCACAGCCACTAAAGCCTAAACATAAACCTAACATATTAGTCATAGGAGACACAATTGTGAGACACACGGCGGCCACGGTGGTGCAGCGGTTAGCATTGCCACCTCACAGCAAGAGGTTCTCCGGTTCCATCCTCAGCTGAGGTGCCTCCTGTGTGGAGTCTGCACGTCCTCCCTGTGGTCGCGTGGGTTTCCTCCGGGTGCTCCGGTTTCCTCCCACATCCCAAAGACATGCTCTAGGTGTACTGCACACTCTAAATTGTCCCTAGGCATTAGTGCGTGTGTGTGTGTGTGTGTGTGTGCCTTCTGTGGAAGGTTGGACGTCGGGCTGGCAACTTGACACCGTAAAACTCCACTGCCAATCATGAGCGGACAGGTGATCCGCTGTGGCGACTCCTAAATGGGAAAAGCCAAAAGAAGAAGACTCAATTGTGAGACACACAGATGTGCCCCTCAGCAGGCTGGATATCATAGTCCATGTTGACGAGAATGACTTGAGAAGTACCTCACTGGACTATATGAAGACAGACATGATCAAGCTCATTGAATATGTGGCCCAGGCAGGTATGTTCCTAGTCTTAAGCAGCATTCTATCATCACCCAAAATGATGCTTCAATACAAACAGAAAATGGCTGACTTTAACAATTGGCTTAGTTTCTGGTGTCATACCAGGGGAATCCAGTAACTGACAGCCTGGGAAGACATGATCAACAAACCATGATGCTTTGCCAGACATGGCCAGCATCTGTCTCCATTGGGCTTCAGGCTCCTGGCAAAGGCTCTTGCCTCCCCCACAGTGCCTTTTTTAGGGAATGTCATGAGGTCAAACTATCAAAATGAAAATTTCATCAAAAAGCAAATTAAAGGTCATGCTGCTAAATGTTAGGAGTCTAAACATGAAACTGCACTCATTGCAAGCATTCTTAACCCTGGAAGATGCTGACATTTGTGCAGTCACATAAACCTGGTTCAAAGCTGCGGACAGCACCCCAGCCATACCAGGTTACTCATCCTATCATACATTCAAACCCCAAACCGTGGGCAGCAAAGCAAAAGGAGGTGGAGTTACAATATATATAAAAGACATGCACACCTCCAGCCTGGTCAAACAGTATGACATAAAGGAGACACGCCAAGTGCAGTTAACCATTGACAAGACCTCTATTCAAGTCATAGCTAGCTACAGACCGCCAACTTTGACTCAAAATGCCTACACCACCTATCTGGACCTCTTCAAATCTATCAAGATTCAACCCTTTACCCTGATCCTGGGATACTTTTAACTATCCATCTATAGACTGGAAGGACTACTCATGCCAAAACACAAATGCCCAGAGATTCCTTGATTTCGTCAATGCAAATGCCTTGTACCAGCTGGTTGACACCCCCACAGGAGGTGAAAATATCTTGGACTTGGTATTAACCAACATGAGTAACCACTGCAGCATCCCTACAGTGTCATCCTCCTTGGTAAGATCCAACCACAAAACGGTCACTTTGGAAGTCACCCCCCCCCCCCCAGCTATGGTCAAGCAAAAAAACTTCTCCGAAGCTGATTACAACCTCCAGAGGGAAGGTATAAACAGCTTCACAGCCCCCTCCCCCTCCATAGGAACTGTCATATATGTCCAAACCTACACCAAAGTATTATACAAGCATGGAATCAGGAATACCCCACAGGACAAAATCCTCCTCCTAAAGGAAGAGTAAATCTGTCTGGTGGACATCTGCAATAAATAAACTCTATAATAAAAGGAAGAAATTGCCGTCCAGGACCAAGGAGGAGCATGTGCCTAACTGGACGCAATCTCTCCTTAGCCTGAAAGTACAGTTGTGTACCTACCATAAATGTAGATATTAGAGTGTATTCACTGTTGCAGTCATTACAATTGGGTTATCCTGCTGGCAGGCTACTCGCAGTCGACCTGAATTCCAAAGTCCCGGTCCGGCGTCGGTTGCTGTCGCCTCCTCCCTGACGTCAATGCGCCAGGGGTATAAAAGATGCAGCCGACGCCATTTTCTTCAGTTTTTCTTGCCCCAGATGTCAGGTGCTCCCAAAAGGTTAATTTACGCCAATAAACATGCATGCAGTAAAGTAAAACTCTACCTTCATCTATAACCAAATACACCACATAGGTTGTATAGAATAAAGAAGTACAGATAAGGCCCAGCAAAGGAAAGAGGGATGGTGGGCAGGCAACCTGGACTGCAACAGTGAATACACTCGAACATCTACATTTATTGTAGTTACACAGCTGTACTATGTTCATCGTGTTTCACTGTTGCAGTCATTACAATTGGGTAGAATCCCAAAGCTAAGGTTTGGCGGCTGGGGCTAAATAGGTTTAGGAGAGGCTATGAGGCCCTGCAGAACTGCAGTGGCAAAGCCTGCTCTAGATTTAGAGTAGAGAGGTAAGTGATAGTGCTTTGTAAAAGTATGCACTGAACTCCAAGTTGCAGCCTCTAAGATGTCTTTGGTTGGTATTCCTCTGAGGAAGGCTGCTGAAGTGGCTGCTGCTCTGGTTGAATGTAGCCTAATGCCCTTAGGCACTGATTTGCCATGCTGTGAATAGCAGAAACGAATGCAGTGGCCTATCCATTTTGAAATAGTCTGCTTTGAGATAGCCTTTCCTTGTGATCCTGCAGCATATGCCACTAGAAGTTGCTCAGTCTGTCTGAAAGCTTTGGTTCTGTCCAAGTAGAAGCGTAGCTGCCTGTGAATGTCCAAAGAATGCAGAAGTCTCTCACCCTTATTCTGTGGGTTTGGATAAAAGGTAGGCAAATGAATTGTTTGATTCAGGGCCACACTGGACTCTACCTTAGGCATAAATGTCGGGTTTGTCCTCAGAGAAACCCTGTCCTGATGGAAAATGATAAAAGGTTCCACAGCCATGAGCACCTGTAACTCTGAGACTCGTCTTGCAGAGGTTATTGCTAGGAGCAGAGCTGTTTTCCAGGATAAGAATTTTATATCAGCTGTAGAGGTTGGTTCAAAAGGAGGCAGTGTGAGCTTTTCCACGACATAATTTAGGTCCCATGCAGGTATTGGTGCTCTCCTTGGAGGTCTTATGGTTTTGGCCCCTCTGAGGTACTGCCTTAGTAATGGATGAGAAAATAGAGGTGGTTCTGAATTGTAGTGAGCTGAAATGGCAGAGGCATGAATCTTAATTGAGGAAAAGGATAGGCCTTTGTCCAGCATCTCAGTTAAGTATTGTAAAATCTGAGGAATATTTGGTACAATCATGTCAATTCCTTGTGCCTGGTTCCAAGCACAGAATCTCTTCCACTTTTCTGTATAAGATTTTCTGGGCTAGACCTCCTGGCCTCCAAAATAACATCCATCACTGCTTTAGACAGAGGTGTGTTTTGAATGGTTACATTATCCACCATGCTGCCAGGTTTGAGGTCCTGAGATGGCTATGCAGGATCTGACTGTTTTGTTGGATCAATAAGTGAGGAATTTGAGGCAATGTCCAGGCTGGGCATTGAGACAAGCTCTTTAGGATTGGGTACCAGTGCTGGCGGGGCCAGTCTGGGGCAATCAGTATCATTTTTGGCTTCTCTTGTCTGACCTTTAGGATTACCTTGGGGAGGAGAGGCAGTGGGGGAAAGGCATATACTGTTAAGTTTTTCCAGCTGAAAGATAGAGCACCCACCTTCCATGCTAGCTTGTGATAAGTCCTTGTGCAGAATTTCTGTAGTTGGCAGTTGTGAGGCGAGGCAAATAGGTCTATGCCCGGGCATCCCCAGTTCCTTGTTATCATGCTGAAGACTTGTGGATCCAATTTCCACTTGTGGGGATCCATTAGGTTTCTGCTTAGTTCGTCTGCCAGAGAATTTATCCTTCCTGGCAGGTATTGTGCTTGCAGATGTACTTGGTAAGTCAATGCTGTGTCCCACAAAGTCATGGCTAGTCTGCAGAAGGGATAGGAATGGGGATAGGAATGTGTGCCTCCCTGCTTGTTTATGTACCACATGACTGTAGTATTGTCCGTCTTTATCAATAGTTGTTCTGGATGAAGTAGATCCTTGAAGGCTGTCAGGGCAATTTGAACAACTAGCATCTCTTTCTGACTGATATGTAGATGCATTTGGCTTGCGGACCATGTGCCCTGAATACATCTTCCTGCCATATGGGCCCCCCAAGCATAATCTGATACATCTGTTGTTAATGTCTGCCTGGCTGTGGGTAAAGTGTCATTGTTGTGGTGACAGGCCTCTGCCCACCATCGAAACTCCTGTTGCAGGCAGGGAGATGAGGGTAATTATTGTTTCCAGGCTGTGGCAATGTTGAGCCCAAACACTTTTTAGATACCATTGTAGTTTCCTCATATGCAGTCTTGCATATGGAATTAGCAGAATGCAGGATGCCATAAAGCCCAAAGCCTGCAGAATTTTTCTTGCAGATAACTGGGTCTTTGTTGCCAGCATTTTGAAATAAGTAGTCAGTTGTCTTTGTTTGTCTGCGTGAGATAAGCCTTCTGGGCAGTTGTATTTAAGCTTGCACCCAGGAATATTATCTCTTGTGAGGGTACTAGTTTTGATTTGTTTTCGTTTACTGTGTACCCTAGGCATGTTAGTAATCTTTTTACAAACGCCAGATGCTGTAGTAAAATGTCCTTGTTCTCTTCTTGAATAAGGCAATCGTCCAAGTAAGGATAAATTTATATTCCTCTTTGTCTGAAAAATGCAATTACTGGTGCCAGGCATTTTGTGAAGACCCTGGGCACAGTAGATAAGCCAAAGGGCAGTGCAGAGAATTGGTAGTACATTGAGCCAGCTATAAATCTGAGGTATCTTCTGCATGAATGTCGGATTGGGACATGTAGGTATGCCTCTTTTAGGTCTAAAGTCACAAGCCATGCCTTCTTGCCCAGCATGGGCAGAAGCTGTTGCAGAGTCAACATTTTGAATTTCAGAATATCCAGAAATGTGTTTAGAATAGACAGGTCCAGTATTGGTCCCCATGCATTGTCCTTTCTGGGCACCAAGAAGAGTCTTGAGTAAAATGCTAGTCCCTGCTCTTGCTGTGGCATTCGCTGAATGACCCTCGTGTCCATGAGGGCTGAAACTTGTTTTTGAGCCTCTGCCCATTGATTGTGTGGCAGGTCTGGCATTCCGTTTGCCCTTGGCAGGGTGTGAAAATGGAACCTGTAGACTTGAGAAACTATATTCAGGATCCATTTGTCTTGGGTGATCATGTGCCAATTTTGTGAAAAATGTGCTAGTTTTCCTCCTAAAGGGGCTGCCAGAAGATAAGTGCTTGGTGCTGGCAGGGGAAAGTCATTGAGACTGTTTCCTGTATGGCTGTGATTTATCTTCTCTGCTTTTGGAGGTAGAAGCACCCCATTGTTTATACCTGTATGAGCCCTGGGGCTGGGATCTGCCTCTTTGTGGCCTGTCTGACACTGGAAAGGACCAATTTTTGCAGGCCAGTTCATGCTAAATCTGGGAGGTTGTACCTGTAAGAAATCCTTGACTGTTTGCATAGATTTAGCTTTGTCCTCCATTTTCTTCTTCAACACCTCTTCTGCTTTAACACCAAACAAGGTATCATGCTGTAATGGAGCATCTAATAATTTTGCTTTAACATGATCAGGCAGATTCTGTTCCTTTAACCAAGCATGCCTCCTAATGACAGAACCCGTAACAGCGGCCCTGCAGCAGGCCTCCAGAGAATCAAAACCACATTGAAAAGTATGCTTTCCCACTTGTTCAGCTGCATGCAATAAATCCTGCATTTCTTTGTTTTCTGCACATTCAGAATTTGCCAACATTTTTTGTTTTAGTAGTGACATAAGATATTGTTGATATTTAAGCATATGCAACTGACAATTTAAGGCCCTTGCTGCGGTGGTGGTGCTGCGGTAGCGTTGTCACCTCACAGTAAGACGTTGTCCTGTTCGATTCTCAGCTAAAGCGTCTTCTGTGTAGAGACATGCGTGAATGGGCGTACCTTCGTTGAAGGTTGTGCGTCAGGCCTGGCAAGCCGGTACGTAAAAATCTACTGCCAATCATTAGCGGACCGGAGTTCTGCTGTGGCGACCCTTAACTGGGAAAAGACAAAAGATACAACTACAGCCAAGGTAGCAGAAGTGTAAATCTTTTTCCCCAACTGTCCAGGGCCCTTGAATCCCTATCAGAGGGGATAGGGTTTTTTGCAGTGGACGCCTTGACCCCTTTGGGACCCTGAGATACAGTTTCTGGGTCAGCAGCAGGGTTTTTATAAAGAAATTTATGTGAATCAGGAACCCTGTAGTATCTGTCTGGCTTAAAAGGAGCTGGTGGTAAAGAGTCAGGAGTGAGACTGGACTCTATAAATACATCATCTACAATGTCTAAAACAGGAGGAATAGCAAGGGGCCTGTGCTGAGGTAGTAAAAGAAAATCTCTGAGCCTTTTCTTAGATTCTGAGTAATCTTGGCTCTCCCAATGAAAATGCTCCCTCACAGTATGCAGGGTCTTCCCAAAAGAATAATCTTCAGGAGGAGAGGCTGAAGGGATAGATTCTTCAGCATCAGAATCCTCAAAAGGAGGAAGAGAGTATCCCTGTTCAGAAGAGGAATCAGAGGAAATGGAAACCTGATCTGAAGACTCATATTCTGTCTCTTGCCTAGGTCTCTTATCTGGAGGAGGATGGGAACCCCTGATCAAAGTAATTAGGTCTTTGGCCATTTTAAGCATCTGTTTCTTAGGCATGGAGGCCTGTCCAGGGGAATGTTGTACTTGTGTCTTTGTCTTTAGAGGTGCTTTAGTCTTTCCCTTTGAAGCTGAAGTCATTTTTACATATAACTGTGTAGGCCTGAAAACACCCTCAGAAGCCGATGCCTGCTCAGCAGCTCCAGACCCATCTGAGGGAATAATTTCCAAGGGTCCAATATCTTGAGTTTCCAGCGGCCTAGTCGGCTCCACTTGGGAGTCGGAAGCGGCCTATGGCTCTGAGGTAGCGGGCATCAGGGGCTGTGAAAGCGCCTCACTCAGAACCGGCGACTGGCCTAGCCAAAGCCTCGTCGTCGGTTTTGGACCTCAGATGCCTGTCCTTTTCTTTGCGTTTTTTATAAATTCTGGTATTCAGCTGTTCTGATGGCATTATATAACTAAATCTTCTGCCAAAATAATTAAATGCAAAATCGTACCGACGCTTAATAGTGCGTTGGTTAAATCTAGCTCAAAACCGACAACTAGCAATGTCGTGGTCAGGGCCTATGCAAGAAATACAGTAAGAATGAAAATCCTTATGAGGCATTTGCTTCCCACAAGAAATACAATTATTAACTTTTTCTGACATTGGTCTGGAGCAAGAAAAAAGTTTCCCCAACGGGGTACTTAGCTTTAATGAAGACTTCGGATCTGAAATTCGAACTTGAAAATCTCAGGAGTCTGCCGACCGGCACTTGCAAGCTGCTTTTGCTTCGGGCACCGCGCGACAAGAAAGACTGAAGAAAATGGCATCAGCTGCATCTTTTATACCCCTGGCGCACTGACGTCAGGGAGGAGGCGACAGCAACCAATGCTGGACCAGGACTTTGGAATTCAGGCCGACTGCGGGTAGCCTGCCAGCAGGATAACCCAATTGTAATGACTGCAACAGTGAAACACGAACATCGAGCAAATGAGAGCACTAGTGAAATCCTCCAAAGCAAACTGGCCACATCTACTAAAGACAATCATAAGGCCTTCTTCACATATGTCCACAATCTCAAAAAAAGCACTCATATCTGCTCAGAACTGGTGATCAAGGACACCACATATACAAATGCCATAGATACAGCCAACCTGCTGGCAGACAGGTTCAGTAAAAACTTCACCTCTCTGTACCCCACATCAGTAAATCAAGAAATCTCCAGCACCTGCCCCCTCACCTTATCTCTAGGGAGCAAGTCATCACTGCCCTTTCAAAGGCAAAAAATACAGCCTCCATGGGACCCGATAACATCCCAGGCTGCATACTACATGAACTCAGGCAGGAACTTGCAGCACCATTAGGCAGCCTATTCAACCAAAGCCTGAGTACCGGCTTCATCACAGCCGAGTGGAGGACAGCCACTGTCATCCCTCTGCACAAAGGTGGAGCGTCCACCAATCCAGGAAATTATAGACACATCAGCCTAACTAGCCTGATCTGCTAGGCCATGTAGTGGATTATCATGGACCTCATTAAGAAGGACATTGGCAACCTCCAAACACTCGATCCCACACAGTCTGGTTTCATCAAGGGGAGGCCATACCTGTTAAATTTGGTTGACTTCTTTGAGACAGTCACCGAAGCCATGGATGAGGGGAAGATGGTGCACACCTCCTACCTTGACCTGGCGAAAGCCTTCGATACTATACCCACTTGGGTATAACAGATAAACTCTCTCAACTAGGAGTCAAACCGTATGTTACCAGATGGGTAGCAAATGAGTTCACTGATAGAACTCACCTAGTCAAAATAGGGGAAGCCACCTCAAGCAACAGACCAGTAATAAGCGGTGTACCCCAGGGATCGGTCTTGGGGCCTCTGTTGTTTGGGATATACTTTTCTGTGGTGCAGGCCAAAACCAATGGGCTATGGCTTACCAAGTTTGCAGATGACTGCAAGCTAGGCGCCGTCATCAATTCCCCTAGTGATGTGGACATCCTCCAAGAGGGTCTCACCCAAATAAATGACTGTTGCCAAAAACATGACCTCAAACTGAATGCCAAAAAACGCATCATCATTCCCTTCAGGGAAAGTGATGTCCCCACAAATTATGACATTAACAACAAGATCCTAAGCATGCAATCAGTCATGAAGGACTTGGGCACCCAGGCTGATAGCAAACTGACTTCTGACCACCATATTGCTTCTGTTGTACAGAAAGGTTTCTAAATGGTCCGCTTCATTAGTTAGGGCATCTCAACCAGGGACAAGGTTGTCATAACATCCCTGTATTCTTTCCTTATAAGACCCATTACAGAGTACAGTGCCCCTTTCGGCATGTACTTCACAAAGCACATGCAGCAGCAAGAGAGACCACAGAGGTTCCTCACCAGGAGAATTCAGGGCCTCAAACATCTACCCTACATAGACAGGTTAAAGGCCCTGTCTCTTTACTCAGCCTCATACAGACTCCTCAAAGGTGACCTCTGTCTGGCATACAAAGCAATCTCAGACTCCGCCTTGATGGGACTGCTTCATATCCACAAGTCAAGCTCCACTCGAGTAACCCGCACATGCGTCCTCAACCTGGTCTGTGACATCAACAGGACTTGTTGGTGGGACAGATTTGTGTCTTGATTAGAATCCTGTACTTTCCTCCTCTTTGGGTACTCTTTCTATACCTCCTTGGTTCAGAAGATCCTCCAAAAGAGGTGGAAGCAAGGACCTTTGTTCCTTGGGAACAGGAAAACTCCTGAGGATCTGTTTTTGCTCATAAAATGAAGCTTATAACCCGTTTCAGAATACTGAGAACTCACTGGTTCTGATTTATATTCTCCCACTCCTACACAGACTCAGGTGGCTGCCTATTCTTGATTAGGATGTGGCTGGGTTGAAGGCAGGGTTGAGGGTTCAGTAGGTTGCTGTGGGATTTTTGTTGGGGGGCAGCCTTGCCTGACCTATGTTTATCCTTTGATGGGCTTGATATTGTTTTCTATTGCATAGCTTCTTCCGCTTGTGATAAGTACCTTTCTCTTATTTACGGAAGAATGGCCAGCTCTTATACTGACAGTTACAGCTATACTTTAGGAATCGGGAATTTAAAAAATGGTTACCCTGTTGGATGGTCTTCCCTTTACCATCCAATCTCTTAAAAACGTATTCATTCAAAAAGGAGGACTTTATGTAGCAGACATGAAGGAGCTTGAACTTCAAGATCTGGCAGGGGCTGCATCCTCAGTCAAGCATATCTATGAATCATTGGCCCCATAGCTACTGCCCTACATGATGTAGCTAGTGTATCAAAGTCACACTTCTTGGAAAATTTAGCCATCTGGGTAGCTATGGTGAACAAGGCAAGTATTTGCCCATCTTTGATCCTTATCCTCAATCTCTTTTCCACTAGACTGCGGCTTATTAAGGAGAGGCTCTTGAAACTTATGATACAAGTCTGGCAGTTCAGTCCCTACAAGCCAGGGCTGGCAGATGCATATGATTTTTCCCCAAACCAATAAAGAATGCTACTTCTGCCTGCAACTGGAGATGAGGTTTTTGGACGGAACTGAAGAGGGCCACTTGCTGGAATCCAGGAACATCATAACTGGATTAACCACAGCGTTCTTGTACAAGAACATACGGCAATCCTGAACTCTGTATAAAGTCAGGTTTCCTGGGGGAACAGGGGGGGAGTCAAGTCCACTGATACATTTATACATGCAACTTCTAGTACCTGAGGAACTAAAACAGCTTAGGCTCAGAGAGGCCCACAAAACTCCTGTACCTCAACTGAGCCAGTGAAGACTCCCTGTCATCCCAACCAGAGATTTCCTTTAACCTATGAAGGAGTTCCTCAAAACAGATCCTCCAGTTGGGATTCAGATGATAAGGTATTCTAGGAGTCAGATTCAAAGCAAGAGATGGCTAGCACTTAACTCACATATGTCAAATCATCTTCCACAGAACATGGTGTGACAGAACTGAAATCTTAAGCCAACAGGAACTGGTCTTGGATGAAACTTGGGTTGTGGGCTAGGTGGAGAAAATGCTCAGCCTAGGATGTGGCAGCCCTAGTGGGTCTTAGTCTGAGCTTTACAGCTTTAAATGTCGAATGAGTTGGATAACCTGCATTTGAAGTCTCGGGTCCTGCCAGTGTTTAATATCTCAACAAAGTCTCCAGGAATATCTTACTGAACAAATGGCAAAAGAAGACTGCCTTCCCCTTTACTGATAACTATGTGTACAACAGTTGCAGGGGCATCAGGCAGAACTCAAAGCTGATGGGTGGCATGATGGTTTAAGTCTGTGTGGACAAGCCTAAAGCTGATGGTGTGGTGCCCTCCAAAGGGATTACTCCAGATACTACAGCTGAAACAAACACAGAGGATGGTAGGCCACAAATGCACCCTACCAATCGTGCTGTCTTTGGGCCTAGGCTAACTTTCTGACACAGAAAGCCACTGGCTTCTCAAATCTTTTCCTTCAGGCATTTGCTTCAATGTTTATTTTTCAGCAGAAGGCCTGTTAATGCCTTGCCATGGCAGAACAAGACCAAGTAGACACCTTCTTTTGAACTTAGTATTTCTGGTGAGATTTTGCCTATTATGCATCATCCTTAAGGTGAACTCGGTGCAGTGTAGACAACCTTGCATGTTGTGCTCCAGCCCTAGAAAGGATACACAACTAAATGGAAATATCTGTGGAATGTGTTTTCCACAATCCAATTATTTTCTTCTTTTACGTCTTTACTAGCACTATCAGACATCTAGTAAGCTGCTAAAACAAAGAGAAGCTAACAAAATTCCCCTTAAGAAAGTGCTGGCCAGTACCTCTCTTATTTCATCAACATCCTGATGTCTAAGTGGCAGACACCTGAACAAGGCCAACAGGGACAGGTAAAGCTCCAGAAGTCAGGCTGGCCATTGGGCTTTGTAACCAGGAATCCCAGAATTATTAACGGCAACAGTGAAAATTACATTGATCTCAGATATCTCATTTATCAATCACTTCCACAACTGGTTAAAACCTCATCTACCTCCTGAAGTTTTTGCCATCCAAAATGCTTTTATTACATCACCCATCTATTCTTCCTGAATTTGTAAGGCTTCTTTATATTTACTTATTTGTCTTTGTTTAACAGGAAAGTCCAACTGGGTAGTACTCACTTTCATAGGAGGCCTGGGGAGAAAAGCTCCATTTGTTTACACCGCATTATACTTGGTTCCAATTAAACACAGAGAAGTTAAATTTTTATTTACACTTATACACATACAGTAATTACATTTATACATCGTAAGATTTTACAGAGATAGAAGTTACTAAAGAGAAAGCCCACATGCCACTTAGTGGATTGTACAGGCAGCAGTTATGTATAAAATTGTTTTGTCATTTCAGTGAGAGGTTGAGAGTATTCTGTTTAATGAGAATATTGGCAGAATATTGTAAAGTGAACACAAAGTCTTAACTTGGTGATGAGCAGGACTATATGGCATACAATGATGCACTCCTACATTGCCAGTAAATCAAATAACAGTTCCTTCCCTGATTATTGTCTTCTCATCCAATGGTGATTTTAACACATCCCAGTCTACAGCCTAACAACTGAATTCTACTTCTATGTTTTTCAGGTAATGAAACCAGACTCAAAAAACATTTCTGATGTCATTACAAAGGCTGTTTCACTTGCTCTTCTCTGCCTTTCAAAACATCCTTTTCACACCTGTTTCTGCAATAAATTATACTGATCCTTTCTTGGCTCGTTTGAACTTTATACACTGTTTATTTAACAGACCCTACACTCGAGCCTTCATCTGTCTAGAAATTCCAGTCACCACCTCTCTGAAATGTTCTACCTTGACTTTACTTGGAACCCTGTATCCCTCAATCCAATCATCTTTTGGCCAAAGCTCTCTACTGTTTCATCTACATTTACACCTTCAACCATATCATGCTTACTGCTTCTCTGATTGTTTCTTTTTCTCTTCTTTCTTTTTTGGTTGTTATCCAGTCTCTCTGGGTGTAGCTCTGTTTGCCCTCGCTTACGCTCAGGCTCACTTCACTTCATTCCCCTGTCCTAACCCCATTCCCACCCACCCCTATACCTTTTACACTTATAGCTAACCATCTCTACACACACACACACACACACACACACACACACACACACACACACACACACCTTTCCTCCCCCTCACCGACTGCATTCTAACCTATCACATCCTCTTTCCCATTCCACAACTCCTCCCCAATAATCACCTTACTCTATTACTCCACCCCTCCTTCCTCCAAACCTAATTACCCAAACAACCACTCATCTACTATTCCCTCAAGTGATAGTACACCTCCCCCTCTACTTCTTTATTACTTTAAGTAATATTTCACCTTAAACACTCTATTATGTTTGCCTACAGTCTAAGCATAATGCACTACCTATTCCTACCTATACCACTCCTTTAAATCCTCATAATATCCATATCCTACCATAGCTCTCCATCTTAAATATACCCCAGTCCCACCCTTCCACTCTCTCAAACCCTACACCCTAAACTCTTCTCCTTCCCAATAGCACCCTCCCTTTTCTCACATCACTTTACACATCTCTTCAAACATAAACTCCTTCCTCCTTCCAATAACTTCCTAAAGCCCAAAATAAAATCCTTTGACCCTAACTCTCTTAAGTTTATTCTCACTACCTCTATACTCACCCTACTTCTTGCAGGTGATATACATCCAAATACTGGTCCTTTCACTAACTCATATCCCACTGTCAATCCCTTAACTTCTTCCACTACCCAGTTCTCCTCACCATCATATACCACCTCATCTACCAGACACCTCAAACTCTTTGCACTCAATATACACAATACCCTAAACAAAGTTCCTAATTTACACTCTTGGATAGCTCTACAAAATCCAGATATTCTGCATCTCTGAAACATGGCTTAAACCTCACATAGGTTCATAGGTAGGTACCAGGCTATTGGCCCAAGGGCCTAATTAAGCCTAGCCAACAAGGTTCATAGGTAGGTACTAGGCTATTGGCCCAAGGGCCTATATAAGCCTAGCCAAAAAATGTACCCTGGCTTTCGCCACCCAAGAAAATTATTTTCCTGTGCCTCTGTCGAGCAGAGCCACAGAAGTGATCCCTGGGGTGAATTTCCCATTTCCCATCCAATCATCAAGATTTTATTGAAAAGTGCTAATGAGGAGCTCTGTTTGACATAGATAGGTAGTCGTTCCAGAGTATGGGAAGTCTCTGGGACAGGAATCTATCCCTCCAGCATGTTCTGTTTATTGTGGTGACAAGGTTTAGGTCCCTAGAGTGTGTAGCTCGGAGGGATTGGTATTTCTTTAAGTGGAGCATGTCCAACAGCTCTGGGTTTGACATAGCTTTGTATGTTAGGCAGAGATCGCCCCTGAGTAGGTGATATGCGATGGAGTAAAGCTGTAGTTTTTTGAGACGGTCTGGGTAGGGCATCTGTTTGAGGCCAGTAATCCTCTTTGTGATGTATTTCTGTGCTCTTTCCAGTTGTTGTAGACGTCTTGTGAGGTACATACCAAAAGGGGCGTTGTACTCTATAATGGGTCTAATGAGTGATGAGTAGAGGGGAACAATGACCTCTTTTTTTCTGGATGAGAATCCTTTTGTGATGAGATGAGCCACGTAGAAGGATTTCCTGACCACTGTGGCGATGTGATTATCAAAGGAGAGACTACTGTCCACCTGTGTCCCAAGGTCTCATCACATTTTTGGCATTAAGTAGACTACCAGCTATGTGGTAGTTCATGGGTACAGAGTTTTTACCAAAGGGGATGACAATACACTTTTTGGCATTGAGCTTCAAGCCATGGCTTTGACACCAGGTATCTGTCTCAGTGAGGCCCTTTTGTAGTTTGTCCACATCGTTAGGAGTTTTGATTATGGCTCCTAGTTTGCAGTCATCTGCAAACTTTGTTAGCCAAAAACCTTCTGTGTTAGCCTGCACTTCAGAGAAGTAGATACCAAACAGGAGAGGACCCAGGACTGAACCCTGTGGTACTCCACTTGTCACTGGTCTGAAGTTGGATTTGGAATCCACTACTTTCACAGTGTGGGTAATGTCCGTGAGCCAGTTGGCAACCCATCTTGTGACATAGGGATTTATACCTAGTTTAGTGAGCTTATCTATAATTCCAGAGTGGGGGATGGTGTCAAAAGCCTTGTCGAGATCTAGATAAGCTGTGTGAACCATTTTACCCTTATCTATGGCTTTGGTGACTGCTTCAAAGAAGTCAATCAGGTTTAGGAGACATGATCTGCCTTTTACAAATCCAAACAGGGTAGGGTCCAGAGTTTGGAGATTACCAATGTCTTTGTTTATGAGTTCCACGATGATACTTTCCATGGCCTTGCAGACCAGGCTCATCAGACTAATGGGGCGGTAGTTCCCGGGGTCCGTCCTGGCTCCCCCTTTGTGGAGTGGGATAACCGTCGCGGTGCGCCATTCAGTGGGTACAAAGCCTGAGGTGAGGCTATGATTGAATATGGTACTTAGGTAGGGTGCCAGTTCATTCTGTAGTTCATGTAGAACACAGCCTGGGATATTGTCAGGTCCCATGGATGCTGTGCTCTTGGCTTTGGAGAGTGCGTGTTTTACCTGTGCAGCCGTGATTACAGGAACTTTGCATTCTTCCGGTATAGAGATGGGCCCTCTAGGGGGTGAGAGGGGGGTAAAGTTAGCACTGAACCTATCTGCTAGGATGTTGGCAGTGTCAGTTGGTTCTGTATATTTAATGCCTGGCTTACACCACCCAAGAAAGTTATTTTCCTGTGCCCCTGTTGAGCAGAGCCACAGAAGTGATCCTGGGGTGTATTTCCTATTTTCCATCCACTCATCAAGATTTTTCTTGAAGAGTGCTAATGAGGAACCTCACTTGACATAGATGGGTAGCTTGTTCCAGAGTATGGGAAGTCTCTGGGAAATGAATCTATCCCTCCAGCATGTCCTGTTTATTGTGGTGACAAGGTTTAGGTCTCTAGAGCATGTAGCTCAGAGGGATTGGGATTTCTTTAGGTGTAGCATGTCCAACAGCTCTGGGTTTGACAAAGCTTTACATGTTAGGCAGAGATCACCTTGGAGTAGGCGATATGCTACGGAGTAAAGCTGGAGTTTTTTGAGACAGTCAGTGTAGGGCATCTGTCTGAGTGCAGTAATCCTCTTTGTGAGGTACTGCTGTGGCCTTTCCAGCTGCTGCAGATGTCTTGTGAGGTACATTCCAAAAGGAGCATTGTACTCTATAATGGGTCTAATCATTGTTGAGTAGAGGGGAACAATTACCTCTTTTTTCCTGGATGAGAACCCTTTGGTGATGAGGTGTGTCATGTAGAGGGATTTCCTGACTACTGTGGTGATGTGATTATCAAAGGAGAGACTACTGTCCACCTGGGTCCCAAGGTCTCTTATCACACATACCAAACAAAGAAATCCTATCCCCTGGCTACAATCTTTTCTGCCAAGACAGACCAATTAAAAAACGTGTGGGTGGGTGGCTATACTTTACTCAGAACATTTCTCAGTCTATCCCATACCCTACTCTCCCCCCAGCTTTCACCCTGCTGAGATTCTTATAGCCAACTGTAACCTAAACAAGCACAAAAAAAAAAATAGCCATTGCTGCGATATATATACCTTCCGGCAATAATGTCCCAATACTTGAACACCTTCTTGCCTGGATCTCTCAAACCATCTCCTATGAAACAATTATTCTAGGCGATATTAACATTGACTGGAATACTCTGACTTCTAACTGCCCCTGTGCTGCCATTAGCCTATAAGGCTTCACCCAACTCATCATCTCCCTCCACTCGATCTAATCAGCAATCCAGCACTAGCTCCACTCTTGACTGGATACTTATCTCTCACGCCAACCACTATCATAATGCCTCCATTCTCCCTCACACTAAGTGATCATCACCCAATCTCCATCCAACGGTCTCCTGTCTCAACCTTCTAAACCTCACAAATATAGGAATTGTCGAAATCTATCTAATTTTAACTTTGATCTATTTAACCAAATAGGGATTGTCCAAATCTATCTAAATTTAACCCTGATCTATTTAACCAAATACACTCATCTACAAATTTGTCTTTTCTATTCAACCTCCCACTCGAAGAAGCCGTCCTTAAATTCAATAACATCTTCCTCAACTCTCTGGCCCCATCAGAAAGATTCATAATAAATCCTATTATGCTCCCTGGATAAGCAAAGAAACTCTCTCCATCATGCAAAAGAGAGACAATGCATGGAAAATCTGGAATAAATTCAAAACCCTTTCTAGTCTCCAAAACTACAGGGAACTATGAAACATTGCAAAAAAAAGTGTCACCCTTGACAAAAAATCCTTTTATCTTGACCCACAAAAAAGTCCCCACTCAAACCCCAAAATATTCTGAAGTACTGTCAACAAACTGTTACACCCAAGGAACCCAGACCCTCCTAACCCATCCCCTAACAGCTCTCCATTAGAAACTGCCACTCTTCTGAACTCCTTCTTCATTACTCCATACAAAACCTAATTAAACCAAACACAGACATCTGCCTTGACACTCCTCACCCCCCACAAAACTATTTTCTCTATTAAGCCTGTCCCCACCTCTATCATCAGATCTCTACTTTACAAAATAAAACCTTGTTCCTCCTCTATTGATGGCCTGCCTCCTCTGTACCTTAAACTCGCCACCCCTTCTATTGGCTATACAATCTCCATACTTATCAATAGGTCAGTTCAAGAAAATTCTGTTCCTAATATCTGGAAAAAGTCCTATATTATACCCTTACATAAAGGAGGCAACTCCAGTGACCCCTCCAATTTCAGGCCTATTGCTATTCTATCCCTTGTTTCTAAGATTCTGGAAAAGTATGCACACAAACAGCTCATCTCATTCCTCACTCAGGAAAATTTCTTCACCCCAACACAACACGGTTTCTGACCACATCATGGCAATCTACAGCATTACTATCCTTCACTCACTCTATCATCACATCTCTTAATAGTAACAAACTAGTATCATGCCTCTATCTTGACCTCTCTAAAGCTTTTGACACTGTGTCCCACAACCTCCTTCTCTCCAAGCTTTCCTCCTTCAATCTCTCTACCTCTGCTCTATCCTGGTTCTGTTCATACCTATCAAATAGAGCTCAATCAGCCAAATAGCTCTCTGCAGCTTCACCTTTCCTCCCTGTCCAAAGTGGTGTTCCCCAAGGCTCCATCCTGGGCCCACTACTATTTAACATCTTTACTAATAATCTCTCCACACTTATACAATATGCCAATGACTCCACCCTCATCACTGCCTCTGACAGTATACCCCACCTAATCTCTCTCACTCAGGACACCCTCCACTCAGTTGAAAGATGGCTCACAACTAACCAACTCCTACTTAACCCCAATAAAACAAAACTTCTACTCTTTCTCCCCAAACCTCTCCAACACCTGAAAGCCTCCTTCTCGGTATATTCTCTAAACAATACTACTATTAAGATAGAATCTTACCCTAAACTTCTTGGCGTTTTTATAGATGACTAACTTAAATTTGACATCCACATCAATAACTGTAGCAAGAAGACACACCAAAAACTATGACTGCTCTACAGAAATAAAAAATTCTTAACACAAGAATCTAAATTGTCCCTAGCTCAAGCCTACCAACTGCCTATACGCTGCCCCTATCTTCACTAACCTCCAAAATAATCTGTCTACCAAACTCGAGCTTACCTACAACAAAATTGCTAGATTTGCCACAAATCTCCCCTATCACTCACATCACTGCCTCTCCTTACAAAAACTCGGATGGTTAGAACTCCATAATCAGCTCCTTCTGCCTCAGCTCTTTCTGACTCATACTATCCTCCAACAACCCACAGCCTGTCCATCTATAGCAACCCTCATCTCTCCTTACGTCCCCAACCAGGAACTTCGTAGCTCCAACTGGCACCTCCTTCAAATCACAAAACCAAACAAATCTATAGAAAAAATGCTATATAGTCACTCAGTTAGCTCTTATTGGACCCAACTTCAAACTCGCTATAAAGGAACATCTGCTTAACTTCTGGAACTGCCCCTGTAAGAATCTTACTTGAACTCTGCCCACCCTACCCTATCCCCCCCTTTTCTTCTACCACTTACAGATACCCATTCCTACTTGTTTTCTATGTGTTCCTGCTCTTTGACGTTTTCCCTCCACTATACTCTTATCTTCACTTTTTACCTCTTCCTCCTCATACACTCTATACCCCTTCCTTTTTCTTTTCCCTAGTACCTGGACCCCTCTTTCCTGGTAACTAAATTCTTCACTACACTTACACTTAGGTTAGCTAATTTCCCATACAAATGATTATTCTCATGTTGAATCTGTGTTTATATGGCTCATAATAGATTATATATATGTTGAATTTTTCTCTCTCTTCATACATTGTATAAAATTAAACTATTTTTTCTATGATTGCTTGATTAAATACTTAATTTGATTGTACAAAAAAAAATTCATTGCTGTAATGGAGCTTTTTTCCAAGGGTCTCTGCTGAAAAAGGGCATCTGTCCAGCCAGACCAACCCAGTCAACAAATGGCAAAAAAAATAAATAAATAAAATAAATATTCAAATTCCATCCATAAATTGCTTCCTATTCAAAATTCATCTTTATGTTCATTAACTAGCTGCATATAAACAGAGGCACCATTATGAGCATTGCTCACAGGTTTGTGGGCTGAATTAAAATATTCTCCGCCACCTTTGCCTGTTTGCTATCCCCCTATTTTTCTAACAATATCCCTTCTACGTCTAATTTCCTTTTTTTCCCTAAGTAGCCTTTGTAATAAAACCTAGTCTATTTTTAAACAGCATTTATTTCCAAAATCAAGAAAGAGTGGAAAGGTTTCACACTTCAGTCTTTCTTCTTGAATCACTACTACGTCTAAGCAGGGCATCTATCCTAGCAAGAAATTTGTTTAAGCTGAATGTTAGCAATGAAATATAACAAAATATCTACTATTCTTGCCTTACCCCACTACATTCCTCCCAAGCCCTAAAATAGGCATAAGAAACCGTTATTGGCATTGCTTCAAATGCCATATTATCAGCCTTGGGTGACCTATACTCTGCACACTAATGCATCCATTACTAATACCATGGGTGAAATATAGTTCCATATTCCTTATCCTAAGACAGCCCTTCTAATAAACCAACACTCTGCCACCACTAAAAACAGCTTCTCGATTCTTTGTAATGCAAGTATACCTAGTAATACCAGAAACATAATTTGATTGATAACCTTTTCAGACAGTGATGGTAAATTGGAAAAAAATAAAATGCCGAAACAACTTTCATTGACAGAGGGATTATCTTTCTTTCTTTCTTTCCTCTATTGCTGTGTGACCTTGGGATAGGTATATATAAGTTTGGAGGATGCAGGGTCTTGCCCCTGTGGAAAAACAAAATCTCCGATGTTAGCCAAAAGTTGTTTCAGCATTTCTTTTTTTTTTTAAGCCTAGCGGCATTCAGTAAAATTGCTGATAGATCAACATGATTCCAAAATACCAAAATACAGATCACCTTAACATAACCAAGAGATGATGACAGCTGCAATCTTAAGTGCTTTAAAACATATATATGCTGCCATGCACCCATTCATAGGTTCATAGGCAGGTACTAGGCTATCGGCCCTGGGGCCTATACAAGCCCAGCCAAAAGGTACCTTGGCTTTTGCCACCCAAGAAAATTATTTTCCTGTGCCACTGTCGAGCAGAGCCACAGAGGTGATCCCCGGGGTGAATTTCCTATTTCCCATCCAATCATCAAGATTCTTGAAGAGTGCTAATGAGGAGCTTTGTTTGATATAGATAGGTAGTTTATTCCAGAGTATGGGAAGTCTCTGGGACAGGAATCTATCCCTCCAGCATGTTCTGTTTATTGTGGTGACAAGGTTTAGGTCCCTAGAACGTATAGCTCGGAGGGATTGGGATTTCTTTAAGTGAATCATGTCCAACAGCTCTGGGTTTGACATAGCTTTGTATGTTAGGCAGAGATCACCTCTGAGTAGGCGATATGCGACAGAGTAAAGCTGGAATTTTTTGAGACGGTCTGCGTAGGACATCTGTTTGAGGCCGGTAATCCTCTTTGTGAGGTATTTCTGTGGCCTTCCAGTTGTTGTAGATGTCTTGTGAGGTACATACCAAAAGGGGGGTTGTACTCTATAATGGGTCTATTGAGTGATGAGTATAGGGGAACAATGACCTCTTTTTTTTCTGGATGAGAAACCTTTTGTGATGAGGTGTGCCACGTAGAAGGATTTCCTGACTACTTTAGCGATGTCATTATCAAAGGAGAGACTACTGTCCACCTGTGTCCCAAGGTCTCTTATCACACTTTTGGTGTTAAGTATACTACCACCTATGTTGTAGTTCCTGGGTACAGAGTTTTTTACCAAAGGGGATGACAATGCACTTTTTAGCATTGAGCTTGAGGCCATGGCTTTGACACCAGGCATATGTCTCAGTGAGGCCCTTTTGTAGGATGTCCACATCATTAGGAGTTTCGATTATGGCTCCTAGTTTGAAGTCATCTGCATTAGCCAAAGACCTTCTGTGTTAGCCTGTACTTCAGATAAATAGATAGCAAACAGGAGAGGACCCAGGAATGAACTCTGTGGTACTCCACTTGTCACTGGTCTGAAGTCGGATTTGGAGTCTGCTACTTTCACAGTGTGGGTTCTGTCAGTGAGCCAGTTGGCAACCCATCTTGTGACATAGGGATTTATACCTAGTTTAGTGAGTTTATCTATAATTCCAGAGTGGGGGATGGTGTTGAAAGCCTTGGCAAGATCTAGATAGGTTGTGTGAACCACCTTGTCTACGGCATTGGTGACTGCTTCAAAGAAGTCCATCAGGTTTAGGAGACATGATCTGCCTTTTACAAACCCGAACTGGGTGGGATCCAGAGTTTGGAGATTACCAATGTCTTTGTTTATAAGTTCCATGATGATACGTTCCATGGCCTTGCAGACCAGGTTCGTCTGGCTAATGGGGAGTAGTTCCCGGGGTCCGTGGTGGCTCCCCCCTTGTGGAGTGGGATAACAATTGCTGTGCGCCATTCAGCAGGCACAAAGCCTGAGGTGAGGCCATGACTGAACATGGTACTTAGGTGAGGTGCCAGTTCGTTCTGTAGTTCATGTAGAACGAAGTCTGGGATGTTGTCTGGTCCCATGGATGCTGTGTTCTTGGCTTTGGAGAGTGTGGTTTTTACCTTTGCGCAGTGATTAGAGGAACTTTGCATTCTTCCAGTATAGAGATGGGCTCTTTATGGGGTGAGAGGGGGGTAAAGTTAGCACTGAACCTATCTGCCAGGATGTTGGCAATATCAGTTGGGTCTGTTTATTTAGTGCCATTGTGCTGTAAACCAGAGCAGATCTGAGTGTTGCCATTGGGATTCTTGACATAGCTATAGAATGCTTTGTGGGTGTCTTTAGAATCAGTGGCGATTTTGTTTTCATAACTAGCTTTGAAGGATTTTATCAGGGATCGCAGCTTCTTACTGAGGCTGGCCAGGGAGCTCCTCCACTCGTGGGATTTTACTCTCTTTTGCAAGAGTTTCTTTCTTCTGTTGTACAGTTTGTTTATGGCAGGGGACCACCAGAATGGCTTCTTTTTTTTTTGGAGGATAGCATCTTGGTTCTGTTTTGGATAGCACGATCCATGCACTCATGTAAGTGCTTATAAAGTGCAATTGTGTAGGATTCAGTAGTCATAACTGTATTGTCCATCTGCATTGGTGTCATGAAGTTCACCACTTCTGTCTTAAGAAGCATGAAGTTGGCTTTGGAGAAATTTTTTTACCATGGTTTACTTAATGGGGAGTGGAGGCAGGATGTGGATATCTGGGGTAATTAGCTTATGGTCGGATTGGACCAATGAGGCGTTGACTTCAGGTGTGGAACACCGGTCACTCATATTGGTAATGACTAGATCTAGGACATTGTTGTCCCTGGTGGGGGTGTGGATAAGTTGATCCAGGGCATTGGAGTTTATGAATTCCAGAAAGCGTTGAGCGAAGGAGTTTCCACATGAGTAGTTTTCCCAGTTAATGGTGGGGTCGTTGAAATCGCCTATTATTAGGGTGTTTGGTTGAACCCTAATATTTTCCAGTACATCAAGAAAAGAGGAGTGGGAATCCTGGGGCATGGTGGGTGATCTGTAGCAAGCTACAGTTTGGATTGCAGTTTTGCCCAGAGTTAGTTGCACTTTGATAACCTCGGCTGCATTATGCTGAGCAACTAGCCTGGAGATGTGGATATCCTTAATGAATATGGACACACTTCCGCCTTTGGTGTTCAGGTCCAGATTACATGGCCGAAAAGTGTGGAATGAGTTATAGCCTGGTAGTGCAGGGGTGCTCTCTGGAGCCTTGAACCAGGTCTCAGTCACTGCACAGATATCTATGTTCTCCATTTTAAGGAGTGCCTCGAGTGAGTGCATTTTGAGATTTAGACTTCTAGCACTGAGTAGCATCACCCTCAGTTTTTGCTTGCCTGTTCCAGTTATGGTGGTGAATTTGTCATTTGAACTTTGCCTCAAAAAAGGCACTATAGGGGCGGCAAGAACCTTAGCCAGTATCCGGAATCCCAGGGGTGACAGGTGCAGGCCATCTCTGGCAAAGCATCGTGGTGTGTCGACCACATCATCCCAGGCAGACAGATACTGGATCCCTTTAGAATGGTGCCAGAAGCTTAGCCAATTGTTGAAGTCAATCATTTTGTCCTTGTACTGCGGCATCATTCTGGGTGATGGCAGAATGCTACTCAGGGCTAGGGTCATACCTGCCTGGGCTACAAGATCGGAGAGCTCTTCCATGTCTCTTTTCATGTAGTTCAGGGAGGTACATCTCAGGTCGATCACACCAACATGGACAATGACAGAGTCATATTTGCACTTGTTGTGGAGTGACCTGAGTGCGTCGGTTATGTGGCGGATCCTGGCACCCGATAGGCAGCTGACAGTAACCTTCTCCTTGTTTAGCCTGGTGAGTGGGACATCAGTGTGCTTGACTATAGAGTCGCCTATGACTAGTGTGTTGGGTACGTTCTTTTGCCTTATTGGCTGTGGTTGAGTGACACACTGAATCTGTGGGCTATGTGTCATTTGGGTTGTGTTGGGGGGTGGAGGTTGCTAGCATTTCTGCTTTGGAGGTCTCTGATGCTTGAGCAGATTATTATTGAGAGCCTCTGCAAATGTTTTTGTGTTTCTATGTGTGGATTTTGGTGGTGTAGATTTAGTGAGACTATGTGATGAGTGTGGTGTGGTGCAAGTGTTTACCTTCTCCTCTTGACTGTCAAGTTCAGTCTTGATTGGAGAGAGCTTTACCTCCAGTTTGGCTAGATAAGTGCATCTCTCACAGGTTGTATTTTGGGTGGTAGGAGGAGAGGGTTGTCTGTGTACATGAGGCAATTTCTACATTGCACCAAGATGCCCAGATTCATCAGATAGACAGGAGAGAGCACTGGGAGCTGACCCTTGGACATGCCTGAATAAAATAAAAACTATTTTCCTCTAGATAAGTGAGGAAAGTGAGTACAAGAGCTGTTTTTCTCTAAGCAAGTGAGAAAAGTAAGTACCAAAACTGTTTTTCTCTAGGTAATGAGGAAGGTTGAGTGCTGTAGTAATTAGTAGGTTATTTAGTGCTTACAAGTTCTGAACAAGTGCTGATCACGAATAAGCAAATTCAAGTGCTAAAAGTAAGAATCTGTATCTGGACTAAACTAGTTACAGGAAAGGGGGGAAACAAGTGCAAATGTGGGCTTTTAAATCAGAAATTTGAGAGAGCTGGAAAAACTGCCCAAACGAACAATAACTACAATTTCTGGAACAGAACCACTCCTTATTCTCTCTGAAATACCTACTGAGTTGAAGTATGAAATCTTTACTGTAATCTCCCTAGCAAGGTGTCCACAACTTATTCCTGTAGATGAGTCCCTAAAAATCAATAAATTGCCTTTGGAAAAAATGCCAGTGTTGTTGCTTCCTCAGGATTTAGATAATTGCTATCAAGGATATTTTTCTTTCATTTTACACAAAACCAAAAAAATAAAACAAAAAAATGGTTGTAAATTAACTCTCTGCGTTCTCTAAATTTTGGTATTACTTGTTCTGCTACCTTATTTACATGAGTGCTTCCTGATGTTGGTAACAAGCATGAAATAACTCATAGGGACAGAATTCTCTCAATTACCTTGTTTTTCAATGAAAGTCTAATTTAAGCTAAATACACAATTGTTAGCTTAACTTTCCTATTTTCAACTAGTGTTCTGTCTGAGGCTTCCCTAATACCCTGAATTTCTGCACATGGCATGTAAGAAACCAACTTCCTCTCTAGAATTACCCCCTGGTTCTGAGCAAACACTCTTAGAATCAAGTCGCCCACTAGTGGCTGCACATAAACATTATCACTTGTATGAAAGTTGTTCACAGTTTTTCAAGCTGAATTAATACTATTTTCAGCCACCATTGGCTGTTTGCCAAAACTGTTTTTTGAGCTTGACAAGATTCTAAAGGCCAGTGTAACTACTTACTACCACTATTTTTTCTTTACTTTTTCTTCTCTTAGCTACATGCCTTGTCCTTTCATCATACTATCCCTCTCCCTCTTTGAAGAGTCTCCTTTTGTACAGGCGTATTTACAACCTTAGCTAATCCACCTGGGTGCGCCACCAGCAGGGATTCTGTCTCCTTTACTTCTGACAGTGTGGCAAGCACAATCCTTTTTATATTAATTTTTGCAAGTTTTACAAGTATTACTTACTGCAGCACAAACTGGCCCATCAACAAGCAACTTTTTTTCTAATTTGTGGATATATGAATATTAATGAACTCTAATTCTATATGTATACAACACTGCTGTAATCTGCTTATGGTAAGAGTACCCATTCAAGTGTGATCACTGATAGAGTCATAACCTAAGGGAACTCTGCCACAGACTCAGGTGTGATATTTACCCAGATGTTTAGAGCTCAGCACCCTTTCCCTCAGCCAGGGAGATGTCACTTTACTGAACATTCTTTCCCCTCAGCCAGGCAGACGTCACTTTACTGAAGAAATTCTCACATACTTGGTATAGAGGTGACACCTGGCTGTGCCACCTTTACTTCTTTTTTTGCCCCCCCAGAGTTTAGTGTCAGTCTGGTTATAAAATGCAGACAGACAGAAATTTCACATTACTACTGTCCTGACACAGAGTATTAGCCATGCTGAGGGACCTGATCAAAGCAATGTGGTAGGAGGGAGATCTGGACTGCAACACTGAGCACACTTGAACGTCTAACGTTAAGGTAAGACGACAACACAATTGTATTATGTTCTTCATGTGGATCACTGTTGCAATGATAACTTTAGGGAAGAATGCCAAAAGTAATCTGCAAACAGGATGGGTGGCTGAACTACTAAGCGGCGGAGGACAGCAGCATCCCTTTCAGTATAGCAGATGTAAACCCAACTCAAGCCCTAGAGGTAAGGTGCAATCCATATTTTTAGCATCGGCGAGCCAAGGACCATGTGGTTGTTTCTAAAATAACTTGTGTGTTAAACCCTTTTAGGTAGGTAATGCAATAGCTGTGGCCCTGGCAGAGCATGTTCTGAGTTTTCTTTGCAAAGCCTGGCATGGACTCTGTGACAAAATATAATGCATTGGATTATTCATATAAAAATGGTCTGCTTGGACATGGGGGAATATTTTTTCAGCAAAAACTACAAATAACTAGACTGTCTTTCTAATGACCTTGGGTTCTGTACTTGTAATATTTCAATTGCCTAGGAAACAGCCAACGACTGCAAAACTCTTTCTATTTTGTTATGATGTGAAGGAAAAAGAATGGAAACTTGGTTCCATATTACTTTAGTAAGACTTAGGTATGGAGGAGGTGTTGGTCTGCACAGTCTTTAAAGCTGCTGTTAGTGCTGGTTTAGGTGGTAGCAAGGTCAGTTTTTCCAATGTAAAATAAAGGTTCCAGACTGAAGCCAAAGTCTGTCTACAGGATATGAGATGCAAGATGGCATACAAAAACTGACTGACAGGTTGTATGGACACCAAGGGGGGAAAGGAGGGGGTGTGGCCTAACAGCAGACATGCAGATATGTCTGAAAGAAGCACCTTCACTGAGGTATATGCAAAGCCAGAAGAAATACAGTAGAAAGTACAGTTGTGTACACTTACCATAAATATAGATGTTTGAGTGCATTCACTGTTGCAGTCATCACTTTTGGGTTATCCCTGCAAGGGTAGCCTCAGCCGGCCCGAATACCAGAGGCTTAGTATTTCTGAGTCGGTTGCTGTCGCTTTAGGACTGATGTCAGGTCGTGACTAGTATAAAGTAAGGCAGCCGTCGCCATTACATCAGTTTTTCTTGCCCTACCCTGTCAGGAGGGCCCAAGTAGGAGCCAGGTTCTGGTGGAAGAACCCCACCAGTAGAAAGTAAACACCAGTATGTCCCTTGCAAGGAAAGAGAAGAAAAAGGGGGATGAAGGGAGGGAGGGAAACCAGGACTGCAACAGTGAATACACTCAAACATCTACATTTATGGTAAGTGTACACAACAGTACTATGTTCTTTGTGTTTCACTGTTGTAGTCATCACATCTGGGTTGATTCCCAAAGATGAGGAAATGGGTGGAGGCAGTCAAGGAAACTAGGGGCTGGCTAGGATGCCCTGCAAGACTGCAGAAGCAAACCCTGCCCTGAATTTGGAGAAGAGGGGCAGGTGGTAATGTTTGGTAAAAGTGTGACTGTCCAGGTGGCAGCCTCCAGGATGTCCATGGTGTGGACTCCTCTGAGGAAAGCGGCAGAGGTGGAGGCTGCTATGGTGGACTGAGTCCTGACCCCCTTGGGGGGAGGCTTTTCATGTTGTTTGTAGCAAAAATGCATGCAATGTACTATCCATTTGAAAATGGTTTGCTTGGAGATGGCTTTGCCTTCTGCCCCTGTAGCAAAGCTAACCAGCAATTGATCAGACTTTCTGAAGGATTTAGTCATGTCTAGACAGAATCTGAGCTGTAAGTGCACATCTAGAGAGTGCAGGATCCTTTCCCCCTTGTTCAGGGGATTAGGAAAAATGGTGGGCAAATGAATAGATTGGTTGAGAGCCACACTAGACACCACCTTGGGCATGAAGGATGGGTTAGTTCTGAGGGATACCCTGTCAGCATGGAAGATGATGAAGGGTTCCAAGGCCATGAGTACTTGCAGTTCGGAGACTCTTCTTGCTGAAGTAATGGCCAGTAGGAAAGATGTCTTCCAGGAGAGAAATTTTAGCTCTGCAGAAGAAGCTGGTTCGAAGGGGGCAGGGTCATCTTTTCCAACACAAAGTTAAGGTCCCAAGCTGGGGTTGGTGCTCTTCTGGGTGGACTCAAGTTGCTAGCCCCTCTTAGGAACTGTTTGATCAAAGAGTGTGAGAAAAGGGGCTGCTCAGTGGGAAAATGTGCAGAGATAGCAGAGGCATGAATTTTTACAAAGGAAAAAGAGAGGGCACTGTGTAGCAGGTCAGCTAAGTAATCCAGGATGAGAGGGAGGGAGGGCTGTGCCGTATTGGCTCCCTTAACCTGAATCCAGGTTCAGAACCTTTTCCATTTGTCAGCATAGGACTTTCTAGTGCTAGCGCATCTGGCCTCATGTATAACATCTAGAACCTGTTTACTGAGGTTGGCAGATTGATCGGGTGTTAGGGAATAAGCCAAGCTGACAAAATGAGTGTCTGCAAATGGGGATGCATGAAATCCCCTTCCCTCTGGGTCAGGAGGTTTGGAATCTGAGGAAGATGCCATGGTGGCAGTGGGGACAGTCTGCGCAGCAAGGGGTACCTGTGCTGGCGAGGCCACTCTGGAGCTACAAGAATTGTCCTTGGTTTTTCTTCCTTTACTTTAAGCAGTACCCTGGGGATGAGAGGTAGTGGAGGAAAGGCATAGACCGATAGACTGACCCACGTGAAGGACAGGGCATCCACTTTCCAAGCCAAGCAGTATGCTCCCTGGTGCAGAATTTGCTGAGCTGATGGCTGGTGTGGGAGGCAAAGAGGTCGACCTTCGGGATGCATCATTTCTGAGCTATTAGGGTGAAGTTTCTTCTGTTGAACTGCCACTCATGTAGGTCCAGAAGATTTCTGCTTAATTGGTCTCCCAGAGAGTTGAGACAACCTGGTAGGAATTGTGGTAACAGGTGGAGTTGCATGGCAGAGGCTGTGTGCCAAAGGGTCATGGCCAGCCTGCACAGAAGGTAGGAGTGAGTCCCTCCCTGCTTGTTGATATACCACATCACAGTGGTGTTGTCTGTTTTGATCAGGAGAGCCACTGGGGAGAGAAGGGGCTGGAAACCTATCAAGGCATGCTGGAATGCCATCATCTCTTTTTGGTTGATGTGCAGAGGAATTTGCTGTGGGCTCCACTGGCCCTGTACGCATCTGCCATCCAGGTGTGCACCCCAGGCATAGTCTGATGCATCTGAGGTGAGGGTCTGGGTGGTGAGAAAGGTAGTCCCCTTGTTGTGGGATCATGCTGTTACCCACCAAATAATTTTTTTTTCTGAGGCAAGGAATTATAGGTATAGGAGAATCCAGGTCTTGACAGTGTTGACACCAAAGGCGTTTTAGGTACCAGTGAAGTTTCCTCATATGCAGTCTGGCATATGGAAGGAGTAGTATGTAAGATCCATGAACTCCAGAGCTTGCAGGATCTTCCTTGCAGATAACTGAAGTCTGGTGGCTAGTTGAGAGAAAAAGGCTGTCAGGAAAATTTGCATTCCTGGCGTAAGAAATGCCATCTGGGATGCTGTGTCCAGGCTTGCTTCCAGGAATATAATCCTTTGGGTGGGCACTTGTTTGGATTTCTTTTCAATGATTGTGTATCCTAGGGAAGATAGTAGAGACTTTACAAAGACCAGGTGCTTAAGCAGCCTTCCCTGGCTGTCTGCCTGAATTAGGCAGTCGTCTAGGTATGGGTAAATCTGGAAATTCCTTTGTCTGCAAAAGGCAATGGATGGAGCCAGACATTTTGTGAAAACTCTGGGAGCAGTAATAAGCCAAAGGGAAGTGCAGAGAACTGAAATTGCTGAGATCTTGCCCTGAAACGGAGATATTTCCTGCATGATTCTCTGATAGGAATGTGGAGGTAGGGCTCTTTTAGATCTAGGGTGGCTAGTCAAGCATCCTTGCAGAGCATGGGTACCAGCTGCTAGAAGGTGAGCATTTTGAATTTTGGGATCACCAGGAAGGTGTTTAGAATGGATAGATCGAGGATGGGGTGCCAGGTGCCCTCTTTTCTAGGTACCAGAAAAAGTCTGGAATAGAAACCTTGGACTATCTGTTCTGCAGGAACGTGCTCTACTGCCTTCATAGAGCGCAGGGAAAGGACTTGCTTTTGAGCCTCTGCCCACTGGTTTGGAGGTAGATCTGGGAACCCTTGTGGAGTTGGAAGGGTGTGGAAAAAAATGTATATCCCTGGAACACTATGTTAACAACCCAGCAGTCGTTGGTAATGGTGGCCCAGGCGCTTGCGTGAAAGGAGAGTTTTGCTCCTAGGGGTAAGTGAAGGTGGGCAGAGAGAGGGGGTGGGGGAGGTGAGTCATTGTGAGTTTTTACCATAAGGGGGTGGGTTAGAACTCCCTGGTTTTGAAGTGGAGGTAGTCCACTGCTTAGATTTCTGAACGCCTTGTGGCTGCTGTCTAGGGGGTCTGGTTCCCCGGGGTCTGGGCTGGAGTGGCTTAGTTGGAGCAGGAAAGGACCAGTGCTTGGTGGTTGTACCTGTAAGAAATCCTTAACTGTCTGCATAGATTTTACTTTTTCATTCATCTTTTTTAAGACCTCTTCTGCCTTAGTGGCAAATAAGTTGTCTTTGTACAAGGGGGCATGAAACAATTTAGATTTAACATGGTCTGGAAAGGGCTGTTCCTTAAGCCATGCATGCCTTCTAATGACAGATCCGGTGACTGCTGCCCTGCAAGAAACTTCTAGGGCATCAAAACCACAGTGCAAGGTGTGTTTAATTACTTGACTTGCAGAATGCATCAATTCTTGTAACTCTTTGGATTCTGCACAAGCGGGAAAGGAAGACATTTTTTGTTTGAGGAGTTCCAGGGTATGTTGCTACGATTTTAGCATATGGAACTGTCAATTTAGTGCCCTGACAGCAAGAGTAGCGGAGGTGTATACTTTTTTTACCCCATCTGTCTAGTGTTTGGGAATCCCTATCTGAGGGGGTGGGATTCTTAGCAGAGGTTGCATTAATCCCTTTAGGTCCTTGAGAAATTACCTCAGAGTCAGCTGTAGGATTTTTAAAAAGAAATTTGTGTGAGTCAGAGACTCTATAGCACCTGTCTGGTTTTCTGGGTGCAGGAGGGAGGGTGTCAGGAGTCAAGCTGGATTCCAGGAAAACATCCTCCACAACATCCAAGACTGGGGGATAGCCAAGGGTCTGTGCTGTGGAAGATCTAAGAATTCCCTGAGTCTCTTTTTAGACTGAAGGTAGTCCTGACTCTCCCATTGGAAATGCTCCCTTAAGGTATGAGGGGTTTCTGCAAAGGAAAAATCCTCTGGGGAGAGGCTGAAGGAATGGAATCCTCTGCATCAGAATCCTCATAACTAGAGAGGGGTTGCATGTCTTCGTATTCAGATGGATCAGAGTCATCCTACTCTTGTTCAGACAAAACTACAGGGGACAGATCT